>NC_045961.1:12563002-12706485 GCF_010909765.2 Amblyraja radiata
GGGGTTCCACCCACAGCCGACCTTCAAGGCGAGGTAGGCCAGTCCCCAGTTCCCTCTCCTGTTGGTCTTGCTCCTGGCCTGACATGTCCGCTGTCGCGGCTGGCTCCATTCTCCTGGTCTCTGGTCTTTGGGGGACGAGCAGTGGCCGGCTCGGTGGCTTCCTCCCTAAAGGGCACGCTCTTGATAGGGCCGAAAATAGAAACATAAAAACATAGAAAATAGGTGCAGGAGAAGGCCATTCGGCCCTTCAGTGTCCTGGTTGGGTTGCTCCTGGGCCTGGCCAAGCTGGCCATCCGCGAGTCACGGCACCAGGCGGATGAGGGCTCTGCCCGAGCCAACGGCCTGCTCCTTTTTCGGGGTTACGTCTGCACTCGGGTGGTGTTAGGGATGGTCTACGCGCTGTCCACAGGCACCCTGGGGGATTTCCAGGACCGCTGCGCACCGCAGGGGTTTGAAAGCATCCTTGACAAGGATTGGAACATAGTTGTACAGTAGTTTATTTAGTATATTTGTTTGTCTTGTATTATGGTGGTGGGTTCTGTTTTGTTGTATTGTATTGTAAATATTATTCTTAATAATGAAATAATTTATTTGATAAAAAATAAAAGCTCTGCCAGATCTTCCAAGCATGGGTTTCCTCTCTGCAGTAAACAGCCTAGCAGGACCTCCGTTAGGTCACAGGGAACAATGGAGGGTCAGCTCAGTGGTTTACCTCCCGGTAAGCCACAGTGGTCTGGGACCCTGGAAACTGACCACTGCAAGCAGATCACATTCCCAGTATAAATGGACCAAATGTATGCATTTCGCATTTTGCTCAGTTAAGCCTCAGAGTTGACATCTATAAGATGTCCTCTGTACTCTGAGTGAAATATTCTGCATTACATACTATCCATAACAACCTTTGCAGCAACTACATCTTCTTGCTATGTTGCGCTGCTGCATAAGGTCAGAAATGTTTTGTTAATCATATTGATGTCATTCAAATTAAAATTAAAGTCAAAATCCACATTTGTCCCACATGCCTGTAGTATTAATGATGAAAACTTCCCTCACTTTTGTAATCTTCCTCAAAGATAAATGTCTTCATCTTCTTTTATGTCACGGTATTACATATATTGAAATAACCTCATTAAAGAAATATTGCAGAACTCTTATTTTATTTCCATTTGCCTGTGAGAATTGGATGATACTGTATCTTAAAATCTCCTATTACTCTCGCAGATTATTTTTCTGCAATATCTTATAATTTAGCAGCCGGCTTGGAAACTGGGAGAAATCTACATAAATGTGCAAATCATTGTTCTAGGCTCTAAGAAAGTTACCAATCCAATGATATTATTTTTTTCCACTGGCATAATTAGAACATCTTCATGCACAGTCACTGTCAAACACGACAAAGTTTTTATTTCTTATCTGCTGTGATATTAAATAATGGACACAACCTCAGAAGCACATTTTTATTGGTCTTCGGTATGTCAGAGAGGATTTGCAGGTTAATTGGCTTTGTATAAGTGTAAATTGTCCCTAATGTGTGTAGGATAGTGTTACTGTGCGGGGATCGCTGATCGGCGCGGACTCGATGGGCCGAAGGGCCTGTTTCTCGAAACTAAACTAAACAAAAAGACTGCAAAAAGTTGACCAGTCCATCACAGGTTCTGACCTCCCTATCATCGAAGGGATTTACCGCAGTCGCTGCCTCAAAAAGGCAGCCAGCTTCATCAGAGACCCACACCACACTGACCTCACACTCATTTCACTGCTGTCATTGGAAAGAGGATATAAGAGCCTAAAAACTGGAACGTGCATGTTCAGGAACAGCTTCTTCCCCAGAGCCATCAGGCTATTAAACACTGCAACCTTCAGATAAGCGCTGAACCACATAGACTTGGGGGCATTGGTTGGTCTTTTTAAATTTTTGTTGCTTGTTTGTTTTTTTATGATACATAAGGTACTTTATTCATCCCCGGAGGGATATTGGTCTGACAACAGTCACAACATGCAACAAGGTACACAAAAACTAGAAATTAAAATTGATAAAGAAAAACACAAGTGACTGTTGCCCGGCTGTCGTGTGCACAATGCCTTCAGCGGAACGAATGAAGAAACACAGACTTATCCCCAGGGCAGAGGATTCTAAACTAGTGTGCCCCTTCCCCCCTCCCCCACACCGAGTCCCCCTTTGTTCTCCCACTGTCCCTCATGGCGTTCCCCCCATTGTCTTCCCCTACTCCCCTCATGCTCAGCGACCGCTGATCAACCACGAGGCCCCAAGGCCACCGAGGCTCCCATTGCTGCCGAGGCCCCACCACTGCCAAGGCTCCCAATGCCGCCGAGGCTCATGCTACCGCTGAGGCCCTGCTGAAGCCCCACCACTTGCCGAGGCTCCCGCTGCTGCTGAGGCTCCACCATTGCTGAGACTCCCACTGCTGCTGAGGCCCCCCCCCCACTGCCGAGGCTCCCACTGCTGCCGAAGCTCCCACTGCTGCTGAGGCCCCCCCCCCACTGCCGAGGCTCCCACTGCTGCCGAAGCTCCCACTGCTGCTGAGGCACCCCCCCACTGCCAAGGCATCCACTGCTGCGGAAGCTCCCATTGCTGCCGAGGCTCCCACCACTGCCGAGGCTCCCATTGCTGCCGAGGCTCACGCTACTGCTTAGGCCCTCTGAGGCCCCGCCGCCGCCTACGACGAGGCTCGCGTTGCCGCCAAGGCTCCCATCGCCACTGCCGCTGATGCTCCCTCAGCCCAGGCAGGCCTCACTGCCCAGCTTCCCCATATTCCCCTGAGAGGTCTGTGGGGCAAGCCGGGCCTACACATGCTCCAGAGCAGGAAGGCCATAATTTAATCCAACCTAATGTTCCCCCCAACTACTGAGTTAATTTTTTTAAAAGCCAGATCTCACCCTTCAATGATTCCAAGAAGTGCTGAACTCAGGGGAAGTATTAAAAAACACAACAGCAAATCCCGCCAGGCAGCAAATGTACTGAGAGAAACACATTTCAGGCAATGGTTTTTCATCAGAAGAAGTAAATTATAGGAAACAAGTTTATCTTCTTGACTCTAATGTTGGGAGCACTGGTTCTATTAGTTTAGTTTAGAGATACAGCCCATAATATAGTGCAGTTTAGTTTAGAGATACAGCATGGAAACAGCATGGATACAGTCTTTGGCCTTCCGAGTCCGCACCGACCAGCGATCCCCGTATACTAAAGGGCCTGTCCCTCTTAGGAGACCTCCACTGGCGACCTTAAGCGACTTTAAAAAAAATCATGTTCGTGGTGACCTACGACCTCCTACGACCTTCCACGACTATGTGTACGACCTCCTACGACTATGTTGAAGACCTCCCTCGATTATGAAGAAGACCTCCTTCGACCTCCTTCGACTATGTTGAAGACTGGCTTCAACCATGTACGTTTTACTCGAGGATGGTCTCTGGCAAATTGGTCCGTGAATGAGCACGACCCCCTTCCACCTCAGAGGACCACACCGAAAACCAACAATGACCAGTGACGAGTGTCTACAGCTCAAATGGTCACCTGATAAAATGATGTCATGTCTGCATTTTTTTCTCACTAAAAGAGAAAATGCCTCCCAGGTTTAAAAAAAAAATCATTCTGAACCATGCAAGCAAGGAACTAGTTTGGAGGATGTTACTAAAAATACAACTACTGCTGTTTGTAGTAGCCCTTTTGCTTCAGCAGCCTTTTAAGAAAGGCAGAAAGGGAAGAGCAAGGGTGAAGAGGAAGCACAAGAAGAGGTCTCAATGGGTGAATGGAGATGATGTGATGGACTGCCCCAGTACACCAGATGACTGGAAGAGAGTGGTGCTGGGCTTTGACAAAAGATGGAACTTTAAACACACATGTGGGGCAGTGGATGGCAAGCATGCCATTCTTGTCCCTGTCCCTGTACCCCTCATTTTCCTTTCTGTACAGGATGGCTTTCTGCTAGAACCATTCCTCAAGTTCCCCCTCCTGCTGCCTGGTGAAGGTGTAGGGCATAACCTTTCTCCAGCCCTCCCTCACCACCAATGGGGCATCTGCCTCTGATGCTGTGTCAGACACAGGAGAAAGGGCTGCTTTGCTGCCTTCAGATGAGGCAGTGAAGGATGGGGTGGTGGTGGAGACATATACTACCATCCTGGTCTCCTCCTCCAGGGGTCTCTCATGCAGGGCTACCTCCTCCTGCACTATCACCTCCTGTGGCATCACCTCCTGCCACTCCTCCTCCTGGGTGGGCAACACCTGCATGGCAGGTTTTTTTTAGGGTTGTGCCCTCCCCCTGCGCTGCTGCCTTTTTGGTGCCATCTCTAAAACACAAGTCTCCTCTCCAAAAAACTCTCCAGCTATGAATGAACATGCCTTGGAGTGAAAGAGGTGACGCTCTGCTGTTTAAATTACCTTTTTTTCCTACTGACCTTTTTTTCACCCCGGAGCTATTCCCTTCGACTACCTTCGACCACCTTTGACTACCTACGATTAGCATCACGAACTACTACGTCCGACTTCGACTAGACCTATGACAAAAAAAATACCGATTTTTCCCACGGCGACCTATTTTTAGCCGCGGTCAATTTTTAACATTTTGAAACGTACACCGGGACCTAGCTGAAGCCTCGACTACGCGGAGACCACTCTCGAGCATGAAGGAGAGTGACGAAGACCTCCTACGACCTCGTGGCGACCATTGTCCATACGGACAATGCGTCGCGGGCAAACTCGCCAGAGGTCGCGGTGGAGGTTGCTTAAATGGGACAGGGCCTTAACACTATCCCACACACACTAGGGACAATTTACAATTATGCTAAGTCAATTCACCTACAAACCTGTACGTCTCTGGAGTGTGGGAGGAAACCGAAGATCTCGGAGAAAACCCATGCAGGTCACTGGGAGAACGTAAAACTCCGTGCAGACTGAATCTGAAGCCGGGATCAAACCTGGGTCTCTGGTGCTGTCGGTGCTGTGTGCTGCCACACTTTTTTTGGATACATTTAATGTTAACCTCATCTGCCTTCTGTAGTAGAATATTCCACATTCACCACTGATGAACAAATTTCAATAAACATGTTTCCTGTATTTCCGAAGTGTCTTTGTTAAGATTCAGAACTGTTTCACTCTCCATCTTATGAAGAAATCTTTCAAATAATAGTATCCCTCCCCAGGGATCATCGCACAACAGGGTTGCAAATTAAAGGGCCTGTCCCACGATGCGAGTTCACCCAAGAGCTCTCCCGAGTTTAAAAAAAAATCAAACTCGTGGTATTCTACGAACTCCTACGACCTTCCACGAGTATGTTCACGAGCTCCTACGAGTAAAAAGTAATAATTTCTTTCATCACGAGTATTTTTTTACTCGTGAAGTATTTTCAACACTGTGAAAAATGTCCATGAGTAAAAAAATACTCGTGATGAAAAAAAATGTTACTTTTTACTCGTGGAAGCTCGTGAACATACTCGTGGAAGATCGTAGAAGTTCGTAGAATGCCACGAGTTTGATTTTATTTTAAACTCGGGAGAGCTCTTGGGTGAACTCGCATCGTGGGACAGGCCCTTAATCCCTACCCATTGCGCAATACCCAGACTCGGATGGCTTGACCTCATCTCAAGTTGTTTCCTGGACATACAATTCACGAAAAAATTCAATATACACTTCAGGAATTTCTCCTTCACCATGTTGTCATTAATCAGGCTATCCCAACCTATGAATAGGTTTTAGTCTGATTGTATATATCTGAGGTTTCATTAACACCATCCCCAACATGACTATGACTTTCGACTTAAGCCTTTAGAGATACAGAGCAGAAATGGGCCCAACGTCCCACTGCGTCCGAGCCAACCATCGATCTCCCCATGCAGTGACACTATCCTGCGCATTGGAACAATTTTACGGAGGTTAATTGAACCTACTCTTTGGAGTGTGGGAGGAAACATGAGGACCTGGAGATAAACCCACGTGGTCACTGTGACCACGTACAAACTCCATACGGACAATACCCATAGGTCAGATCAAAACCGGGTCTCTGGCGCTGTAAGGAAACAACTCTACCGCTGCGCCACTGTTTGTGGTCTGGCCCTCTATATTTCATCTCTACCTATATTGATTACACATCAGTCATGCTAATGTATTGTGCATTATTGTATTAGCCTTTTCCCTTGCTATCCCATATGGTTCTTAAATAGTCATTTAATATAGTCTAAGGAAAAAGATACTGAGTGCAAGATCTCACCTTTCCATCTCATGTAAAGTCATTGCACATCTTCCTGCATTGCACCACTTTTCAGAATCTGCCGCTTCTGGTAGCGAGCTCCTTTGCCACATAATGATAATGGCAAATCACTGCATCCAGAGTTGAAAAACAACCTTACCGTTTAAATGCATTTTCAACGTCAAGTGTCAATGTCTTGATGTGAGAATCTAGATGCTTGCCTCCTCCACTTTCCTGTCTCTTGATCTGAAATTTTTCATATTACACTTCTTTCAACACATTGCAAGTGTTGCATAGATCCTTTTAAAGGCTGGAACTCAGAAGTATATGGAATTGCTTTAATGTCACTATTAGAATGTGCCATACAAAACAGAGTTTGGGGAAAAAAGTACACCAGCGCTGTTGCATGAAGATCAAAATGGAAAAATATAATCCTTAACAACATTTAAAACACCATTTGTGCTGCATGCTATGTTATTTTAAAATGTGCAGATTTCAAAGGATTTCTACAGCAGTCAATTTCAAAACTCAAGGATTTAAAATGTAAATTTCAAACAGGAAAAGCTGCAAATACTTAGCAAGTCAAAAGGAAATTGGAGTTTATGTTTATGTCAGAAATGCTTCTAAAAGGAGGTTTTGAGATGCAACAAAAGGCATTATGGGCCTGTCCCACAAGCGATTTTTTTAGGTGACTACAGGCGATTAGGCTGTCGCCACATGGTCGCTGGTGATCGCCAGGTGTCGCCTGTATGATCGTGAATAGTCTCCTCAGTCGCCCAAAGAGCCGTAGCGTCTTTCTGGTCGCCGCTGGATTTTCAACATATTTTAATTATTTTCGGCTACAGTGGCGATCGTGGATTTGAAGCCAATGAGCGTAGCTTGACGTAGCTGCTGTCGTAGTTGTCGCCAGGTTAACGTGTGTTGTCGCCAGGATGGCGTAGGTTGTCGCCAGGTGACGTAGGTTGCGTCCTGTACTGACTTCGGTGAATTCCATTATCGTAATCATCGGCAGTCGCCTAAAAAATCGCCTAAGTGGGACAGGCCCATTATGGAGTAAAGAATGAAGAGAATATAGAGTCATAGAGTTATACAACACAGAAATAGGCCCAGGATAGACACAGAATGATATTCAATACAATACAATACAATACAATACCGTTTATTGTCATTTGAACCTCAAATGAAGTACAAACAAAATTTGGTTTCTGCAGGAAAGGGATAGCAATGGACATGGGAAAAAAAGTAAAGGTGGGACTAGAATAATTGCATGCTCATGTAACAAAATCATTAGCTGTAATTGTTGAACACAGTAATGAGTCTGCAAGGCTGGTATGGTATTGATCTTGCATCGTCCTTCATTTAAAAAAAAGATCAGAAGACCAAGTATGTAGGAAGGAACTGCAGATGCTGGTTTAAACTGAAAACAGACACAAAATGCTGGAGTAACAGCGGGACTGGAAGTACCTCTGAAGAGAAGGCAGGGGTGATGTTTCAGGTCGAGACCCTTCTTCAGACTAAGGGCAAATAGATCAAAGGGGCTGCGATAATTCATTAAAATGAGAGCTGACTGCAAGCTGACTGCCACAATTTTATAACAAAAGGAGTTGTCTGTAAAATAATACAGCAATCTATATTTAGTCTCTGGTGTATGAATAATAAAACAATGGCTGTATCTGGCTAATTGGAAATTCAACTAAAATTTGCTTAATTTAATTTAATTTAATTAATTTAATTTAATGTATGGGAAGGAACTGCAGATGCTGGTTCAAACCGAAGATGGACACAAAATGCTGGAGAAACTCAGCGGGACAGGCAGCATCTCTGGAGAGAAGGAATGGGTGATGTTTCGGATCGAGCCCCTTCTTCAGGCTGGTTAGGGCAAGGGAAAAGAGAGATGTAGGAGATGATGTAGAGAGATAAAGAACAAAGATTGAAAGAAATGCAAACAAGTAAACAGTAAAGTAAACAGGCCATTGTTAGCTGTTTGTTGGGTGAAAACGAGAAGTTGGTGTGATTTGGATGGGGGTGGGATAGAGAGAGAGGGAATGCCGGGGCTACCAGAAGTGAAAGAAATCAATATTCAATTCACTGAGGTGTAAGCTGCCCAAGTGAAATATGAGATGCTGTTCCTCCAATTTGTGTGTATCCTCACTCTGAGAATGGAGGAGGCCCAGGACAGAAAGGTCAGTGTGGGAATGGGAAGAGGATTTAAAGTGTTTGGCAGCCGGGAGATCAGGTAGGTCCAGGTGGACTGAGTGAAGGTGTTCAGCGAAACAATCGCCCAGTCTACATTTGGTCTCGTCAATGTATAAGAGTCCACATCTTGAACAACGGTTACAGGAAGAGGAAGGATGTGGACAAGTTGGAAAAAGTGTAGAGAATATTTACAAGGATGTTGCCAGGAACATCATGAGTGAGCTATAGGGAGAGGTTGTGCAGGCTAGGACTTTGTTTCTTGGAGCGCAGGAAGATGAGGGTTGGTCTTATAAAGGTGTGTAAAGCCATGAGGGGAATATATAGGGTAAGCGGGCAGATGGAATGAACTGCCAGAGAAGGTGGCTGAGGCAGGTACAATGACAACATTTAAAAGGCATTTGGCTAGATACATGGATAGGAAATGTTTAGAGGGATATGGGCCAAATGTGGGCAAGTGGGACTAATGTACATGGGGCATCTTGGTCAACATGGTCAAGCTGACAAAGATGCCCCATTCATTTTTTCTGAGTATGTTACTCATTTTAAGAACTAAGAAATCTGCAACTTCTTGAATTGACTCACCAGCGTTCTGTGATTTGTGCATCGTAGTTTAGCTTGCATTGAGTCAGGAATAGATTTTTATTACTAATTACTTCAGTTTATCTTGCTGTGATAATTTAATTTGCCAATATACATGTATAATAGTTTCTTATACTAATTAGATAGCTTCTCATATCACAGATTTACTGAGTATATAAGTTGGGAGTTCATGTTGCAGTTTGATAAGACGGTGGTGAGGCCATATTTATAGTATAGTGTTCAGTTATGGGCACTATGTTATAGGAAAGATGATGTCAAGCTGTAAACATAGAATCATAGAAACATAGAAAATTGGTGCAAGAGCCAACACTGCCATTCAATATGATCGTGGCTGATTATCCAAAATCCGTACCCCGTTCCTGATTTTTTTCCCCATATCCCTTGATTCCTTTAGCCCAAAGGGCTAAATCTACCTCTCTCTTGAAAACATCCAGTAAATTGGCCTCCACTGCCTTCTGTGGCAGAGAATTCCACAGAAAGGGTACAGAGAAGATTTGCGAGGATTTTGCCAGGGCTAGAGGGTGAGAGCTATAGGGAGGTTGAGTAAGCTGAGGCTCTATTCCTTGGAGGGCAGGAGGATGAGAGGTGATCATATAGAGGTGTATAAAATCACGAGAGGAATAGATTGGATAGATGCACAGACTTTTGCCCAGAGTAAGTGAATCGAGGACCAGAGGACATAGGTTTAAGGTAATGGGGAAAAGATTTAATATGGATCTGAGGGGTGATTTTTTCACACACAGGGTAGTGGGTGTATGGAACAAGCTCCTGGAATAGATAGTTGAGGCAGGGACTATCCCAACATTTAAGAAACAGTTGGATGGATAACACAGGTTTAGAAGGATATGGGCCAAACGCAGGCAGGTGGGACTAGTGTAGCTGGGACATGTTGGCCGGTGTGGGCAAGTTGGGCCTGTTTCCACACTGTATCACTCTATGACTCTATAACCAATAATCTGTACATTGTTGGCCCTTGCATGGCTTGTTGGTCTGGTGATTTTCCACATCTTACATTGTCATATTTGCTTTTCTCTTCCTATCTATATTACCGTTGAGTTGAGTTTAGTTTATTGTCATGCATACCAAGGTACAGTGAAAAGCTATTGTTGCATGCTAACCAGTCAGCAGAAAGATAATACATGATTACAATCAAGCCATGCACCGTGTACAGATACATGATAAAGGGAATAACGTGAATAATGTTTAGTGCAAGATAAAGTTAGTAAAGCCCGATCAAAGATAGTCTGAGGGTCTCCAATTAGGTAGATAGTAGTTCTGCACTGCTCTCTAGTTGTAATAGAATGGTTCAGTTGACTGATAACCGCTGGGAAGAAACTGTCCCTGAATGTGGAGGTGTGCGTTTTCACACTTCTAAACCATTGCCTGGAGGGGAGAAGAGGGAGTGGCCAGGATACAACACGTCTTTGATTCAGTTGGTAGCCTTGCCGAGGCAGCGTGAAGTATAAATGGAGTCAATGAATGGGAGGTTGGTTTGAATGATTGGCTGGGCTACATCCACAATTCTCTGCAATTGCTAGCGGTCTTGGATGGAGCTGTTCTCAAACCATATTGGCTGTGGAGAGGGTCCAGAGGATGTTTACAAGAATGATCCCAGGAATCAGTAGGTTAATATATGATGAGCGTTTGTCGGCACTGGGCCTGTACTTACTGGAGTTTAGAAGAATGAGGGGGGACCTCATTCAAATGTACAGAATAGTGAAAGGCTTGGATAGAGTGGATTTGGAGAGGATGTTTCTACTTGTGGCAGAGTCTATGACTAGAGGTCATAGCCTCAGAATTAAAGGACGTTCTTTTAGGAAGGAGATGAGGAGGAATTTCTTGAGTCATAGGGTGGTGAATCTGTGGAATTCTTTGCCACAGAAGGCTATGAAGGCCAAGTCTGTGGATATATTTAAGGCAGATAGATAGATGTTTGATTAGTATGGGTGTCAGAGGTTAGGGGAGAAGGCAGGGGAATGGGGTTTACGAGGGAGAGATAGATCAGCCATGATTGAATGGCGGAGTAGACTTGATGGGCTGAAAGGCTTAATTCTGCTCCTATCATTTATGACCTTATGATCATGCTGTGCTGCATCCCGATAAAATGCTTTCTACGGCGCCTGTAGAAGTTGGTGAGGGTTGTTGGGGACATGCCGAATCTCCTAAGCCTTCTTAGGAAGTCATTGGGGTGCTTTCTTTGCATTTACTTCAATATGGGTGGTCCAGGAGAAGTTTCTGTTGATATTTACACCTACGAAATTTGAAGGTTTCACTACTTTGGCGCCAATGCAAACCAGGGTATGTGTACTGCTGCACTTCCTGAAGTGTTTACTTTGGCTTCGATCTTGGGGATTCGGATTCTGTCGGATTCCCACAGTTGTGACATGGAAAGTAGTTTGACGAGGTGCAACCTGGGATGGCAACCAGGTTCGTCTTAACAGCATTATGGAGGAGGAGCCATCTTGGGGAACGGCTGCTAACCAGCAGCCGTCCGTTTAATTCGCTTTTTTTAAATAGTTTTTAGTTAGTCCTGTGTCTCGTCCGTTTGGAGAAATTGACTTTCTAATGTGGGGGGTAGGTGGCAAATTTATTTCTAGGTCCCTACCTGGTCGGTGAGGCAGCTTTTTCTCCGGGCTGCCCCGTCGACCCGTCCTCGTGGCCTACCAGCGGGCCTGGAGCGCCGTTTCCTGGCAGGGACCGCCCAGCACCTCGGCATCGGTGGCGGCACAGCGCTGGAGCGCTATCGTGGAGTGGAGCGGGCGATGCCTTGCCTGGGTCGCCGCGCTGGATCGACGCGCTGGAGCTGAGACCGCCGAGTTCAACACCTCCGGGCTGCGGGTCTGCGGAGCGGTGCGGGCGGCGCCGATTTCAACATCGGGAGCCTGGGAGTTCCAAACCGGCGCGGCCTTGTTGGCTTCGGAAGCCGCGGTCCCCAGCTAGGAAGCGGCCGTTCCAGGTGGCCCAGCCGCTGAGAGGACTCTCCCGACGTCGGGGCAAGACCACCCGGTGAGAACGGCCAGGAACATCGGGCCTCCGTAGAGGCAACTGCGGTGGCCTCAATAGGCCTGACTTTGGGTGAACTTGGGGTTGGGGACTGGACATTGTGCCTTCCCCCACAGTGGTATCCATTGTGGGGGGATGATTTTTTGTCTGTACGTAATCCTGTTAGTCTTTGTCCAAGATGGCTGCCGTGAAGAGAGAGTGGACGCTGGCGCGCTTTAGCTGCCGCTGCTCTCTCTTCACATTGTGTTTTTGATTTTTTGTTTTTGGACTGAATTCTGTTTTTAATTTGTATTTCTGTGATGTCTTTATTATTTATTTTATTCTGATTATATGTTTTTTATTCCTGTTAATCTCTGTAAGGTGTCCTTGAGATGTCTGAAAAGCGCCCAATAAATAAAATGTATTATTATTATTATTATTATTATTATTATTATAGGCCCCCAGGCAAAGCAGTGCACTGGGGCCCCTACACTTCCAGTTTCTTTGTGCCGAATCAAATATGCCGTCATGCACTTGCGATGTTCATCTCCGTTTTCATGTTCTACGATAGCATTCTACAATACATAGAATAGCGTGGGGGCCCTATGCTCGTGGGACCCCGGGCAACTGCCCAGCATGCCCATGCCTTAAGACGGCGCTGATGGGAACTGCTCTGCTCTTGGTCACCTGAAGTCACAGAGTGTTGAACGTGGTCCAGTACATCTCAGGCCCATCACTCTGTTCCATCCAAAACATTTTATGGTGCATTTTATCAGGAAAGAAGAACGAATCACCAAGGATGCAAGCCACCTTGGTTATTCTCTTTTCTCTCTTTCACCTCTGGGAAAAGTACAGAAGCTTGAAAGTTAGGATGTCCAGACTTAAGACCAGTTTCTTCCCCACTCCTATCAGACTCCTGATCCGATTACCTTTTTCACATCCCTTCCCAAAGTTTCTGCCTCATACTCTGATTTGCTTCTATCTTATTGCACTTTTCTTTTGCCCGACAATATTTGCACAATTTGCTGTTTTGCATTTGTGGTTGTATTTGTTGTTTTCTCGTTACCATGTATATTATTTACTCTCAGAGCATCATACACACAAGGGATTTTATTGCACCTTGTTGGATATGATGGGAAACTATTCTGAACCTGAATATAATTACTGCCTTTCCACTCCCACCACTAAGCTAGGCTTTTAAGCAAAGTGTTAACTAATTGATAATTAATCTTGTACCAGAGTAACTCTGGAACATTTAGACATAAGGGACTGCAAAAGCAGGTTTACAAAAACAAAAGCCACAAAGTGATGGATGAAATCAACAGGTTGGGCAACTACTCCGGAGAAAATGGATGGGCAATATTTTGGGTTAAGACCCTTTAGGACCCAGAACATTTGGTTCTTCAAAGCCTTCAACATATCCACTAATTTATTTGCTGTTCAATTATAAAAATAAACAAAAGGACCATTACATCTTGAAGATTGGTATACAAAGCGTTAGAGATTCTACATCCATATAAAACCTTTCTTTTTATTACTGAAATAGAAGTAAAGTAGTCTCTCTTTGTTCAAATACTTTAAATTTCTTAAATTAATTTAAAGTAGTTTTTATGGATTTCCCGATAGTTAAAATCAAAAAATCAAGCAGAGTCTGGATTTGACCATATTTGCCTCCCGAAACCACTTGTCAACAACCTTTTTATTCTTGTGCAGCCAGGTAAAGTGATGGTTTGCACGGGGGAACCACCGTGAGGCGGGAGAACAAAGGAGGAGCCAGTGGGGGCTCTTTGTAACTTTGTTAGAGCCCTTTATGTGGTGACTATTTGCATACCTTAGGTACACAAGCAAAGAATTTCACTGTGTCTTGTCACATGTGACAACAAAGTATTGCATTCCATTCCAAGTTCTTGATCGTGGATGGGTAAATCAAGTAAGTTAACATGTTATTTTGCTGGTGTCAGATAGCAGTCAATTTTAGCTTCCTTGCATGCTGAATTTTTATCTAAAAATGGGGTGAATGAGAGGCATTTCTTTACTTCTAATTGTAGCCCTAATACTGTGAACTCATGTTCCCATGTGAGGAGTTATTACATCCTTGGATATTCTCTTTGCTAAGTATTTCTTGTAAATTGCAAGCTCCTGGTATTCATTACATTGACATGACTGAACTCCTGAAACACTTCAATAGCTATGGATTTCCTTTAAAAATCCTGTTTGATATGCATAATATAAATGGCATTTACAATGTCATTGAAGACATTTTACAAGGACGTTCTATCAATATATTTACAATGTTGTAACATGCACAACGGCACTGTCTGAATCCATACCAATGGCAGCAAGAGGTTTGATGCTCTTGATCCATCTTGTGAAAGTGGTAATAGAAATGGCACCGAAATTTAGTCTCATAATGTGCTGCATTATCATTTTTTGATTGTGTTTGAACCCGTGATATCAATGTTGAATTTCAATGTTCTGCGCAATTCCTCCAGTTTACCAAAGTATCGGCCCTCCTGACGTTACTTTGTGCAAAAGATACGGGAACACTTTTAAATGAAAACAGAAAACTCAACATATCAGGCGACGCCTCTGGAGAGAAAAACAGTGATATTGATTCAGATTGATGACCTTTCAGAATGGCTCTGTTCACATGCCATGCTGTGGCTGAATAAAGGATGTTTTTTAGTTGTATTTAATAGAAAGTATATTGAACCGGGTTAAACACATTCCGAACATGTTCATTACTCCCAATTAAAATAGGAACCTTTCTTCCTCCTTGTCAAGGAAATGTAACCTGTATTAGATTTACAATGATGGAGCATTGGGCAGTAGTTGGAGTCATTTTCTACACATTAGCTTCCATTAAAGTCAGTGAGACTGACTATGCAGAGACTCGTACAATTAATAACCAATGTACACTCACACACAGATGCAACCAATGTACACACACACACTTTTCCTCATGTTCTTTATTTTAAATGTTGATCCAAATATTCTAACACACAAATGTTGCCTGACCTGCTGATTTACTCCAGCATTTAGTGTCTTTCTCCAGAGATGTTGCCTGACCTGCAGAGTTACTCCACCACTGTGTCTAAAAAAAACAATTTTCAATAGCGGCAATATTCAGCGGACAGTGATAAGGAAGAAAATTATGTTTTACTATTTCATGGCCATTTGGTCTTCTGGGTTCAGTGCAGAACAAAAGTGAAGCTGTTTTACTGACATGAATTTTTAGATCTAGGTTGAGTGGCTGCTGCTTTGATGATGCCACGTCAGTTACAAACCTTTGTCAAGAACTGACAGACCCCATAGATTCTCTGATGTTTGAAAGGTTTGAAATGCTCAGAAAATATTCCAGTGAGACTTCATAATTGTGTACCTGGCAAAATCACTGCCAACCACCTTTTGCCCACAATGGATGTAAAGTTAATCACCAGTGGCAATTGTACCTGAATAGTTAGATGTCTAATGTCTGAATCATCATTTAACATTCACAATCCTGTTGATATAAATGGTGGAGAGAGTCAAAAACTTCAAATTCCTGGGCGGGCATATTTCCGAAGATCTTTCCTGGACACTGATTCAATTAAACAGAATGCACATCAACGCCTCTACTCCCTGAGAAGATTACGGAGATTCAGTATGTCAGAGAGGCTTATCTTGAACTTCTACAGGTGTACATTAGAGAACATATTGACTGGTTGCATCACGGCCTGGTTTGGCAACTTGAATGCCCAGGAGCGAGAAGACTGCAAAAAGGTGTGAACACTGCCCTGTCCATCATCGGCTCTGACCTCTCCACCATCGTCCAGGTACAGAAACAGCTGCTTCCCTTACATATTACATATTAAATATTACAACCTCAAATAAGCTCTGAACTACATAGATTATTATTGGTATTACTGCACTATTATTGTTTGTTTGTTTGTGCGTACGTATGTGTGCGAGTGTGCGTGTGTAAATATAAATATGATTAATATGGACACAAAATGGTGGAGTAACTCAGCGGGACAGGCAGCATCTCTGGAGAGAAGGAATGGGTGACATTTCGGGTTGTAACCCTTCTTCAGAATAGTCTGACACAGTGCGGAAAGTGCGGAAAGTGGTCTATCGGGCCACCAAGTTCGTGCCGACCAGCAATCCCTGCACACTATCACTATCCGACACACACTAGGAATAATTTACAATTTACAATTTTACCAAGTCAATTAGCCTACAAACTTGTACTTCTTTGGATTGTGGGAAGAAACTGGAGGTCAAGGGGAGAAAGTACAAACTCCATACAGACAGTGGCCGTAGTCAGGATCGAATCCGAGTCTCTGGTGCTATCGCACAGCAACTCTACTGCTCTGCCACCGTGCCGCCCACTAGTCCAAAAAATCATTTTACTCTGTCAATGCTTTGTAAATGTAATCACAAAGGCTACAGCAAATGTTTGGACTTCTAGAGAAATTTTAAATTATTTCATTATAATAATTGATTGAAGCAAATTTTAATTGATTTTTACATGAAGTTAATTAAGCAATGAGCCTAGAAGTCACATAGTAAGCTCACAAAAGCCAATTGTGCAGTTACTAAGCTACAAATGAAAAATTAGCATTTAACTGTGTGTTAACAATTATCAAAAAATTAATCACAAATATCATTTCAACAATTTAATTGATTTTGCTCTCAATAAATCTTTCATAAGTAAACTACAGTCTGAGTCATTTCGGTTTTCAGCGATTACGTTCCCTTTACGATTTGGGTTTCAGACTTGAATTAACCTGATCAAATGTGAATGTACAACTGGCCTCTTGCCATCCCCGAGATCTCACTACAATTTGAGGGTTGTACTGACTGTGAAACTGCTATTCTTCAGTATTATTCAGTTGTGATATTTTAACAACTTTACTGTTCCCATGCACATATGTTCGCATAAAAATCATCAGTGGTCTGAAGAAGGGTCTCGATCCTAAACATAGAAACATAGAAAATAGGTGCAGGAGTAGGCCATTCGGCCCTTCGAGCCTGCACCACCATTCAATATGATCATGGCTGATCATCTAACTCAGTATCCTGTACCTGCCTTCTCTCCATACCCCCTGATCCCTTTAGCCACATCTAACTCCCTCTTAAATATAGCCAATGAACTGGCCTCAGCTTCCTTCTGTGGCAGGGAGTTCCAGACCCTGCTAAACCTCATCCATTCCTTCTATCCAGAGATGCTGCCTGTCCCGCTGAGTTACCAGCGTTTTTTGTGTGTCCATCTTCAGTGTTTCAATGCTGCTCCATAGGCTATGCTTTTTGACAACCTTCTCCACCTTAAACAAGAGGCATTGGGAAATTTGTGAAAGTTTGAGGTGTTCATGAACCAGTAACATTTTCTGAAAACATTATGTTCAGTTGCTTGTGCTTTTAATGACATAGTAAGTCTTAATTGCTACATAGCAAACACACTGACAATAACAAAGTAAATGGATGTAGGTATATAATTATTTCAGATAATTACTTCAAAATGCAACTTGAGAGGACTTTGATTAGGTCGCATTTGGAGAAGTTCTGATCGCCTCAATGCTGGAAGGATGTGGAGTTTCTGGAGAGGGTTCCACAGAGGTTTACCAGAATGCTGCCTGGTTTAGAGGGTATTACCAATATAGAGAGGTTGGACAAATGGATTGTTTTCCCCGGAGCATCAGTGGCTAAGTGGAGGCCTGATAGAAGTGTATAGAATTAAGAGAGTCATGGATGGGGTTGAGAATGAGAACCTTTTTCCTTGGTTGGAAATATTGCAGACTCAGAGGACATTGCCTTAAGACGAGAGGAACAAAATATAAAGGAGATATACTGGGAAATATTTTATACAAGGAATGTAGAGTATCTAGAATGCACTGTTATGGCCGGTATGGTAGAGTTTGTGATGTCAGGTATGATAATGGCATGTAAGAGGCTTTGAATTAAACAAATGCATACAATGGAAATACAGGGATATGGATCACGAGCAGGCAGAGGGGATTAGTTTAACCAGCATCGTTTTAAAGGATTATTTTTTTGATAATGCTATTTTGAAAAGGATCAGTGCCATTTACTAAATCAATTGCCCAACACAAAGTCAAGATATTGTAATAGTCCTTTCTTGAAAGCTTAACACGCAAATTGTTCAAAGTCAAAAGATCTCAGACAAAGCACATTGAGAATAAATCACAATTAAGTAAGAGTGGTTTTTCCTGTCATAGATAGATACCTCGCCCAGATGAGCATACAGTTTGCTTACGCCTACCAGATCTCCTGGTTGCTAACCATTTTAATTCCCCTTCCCATTCCCATACTGATCGGTCTGTCCTGGGCCTCCTCCATTGCAAGAGTCTTGCAACACACAAACTGGAAGAACAGCACCACAACAACCTAGCACTACTTGGCACCACAACATCCCAATGTTATGAACATTAAATTCTCCAAGAAGGGTCCCAACCTGAATTATCACCAATCCGTGTCCTGCAGAGATGTTGCCTGGCCCTCTGAGTTACCCCAGTACTTTGTGTCTTTCATTGTAAACTGGCCTCTGCAATTCCTTGTGTCTCGGATGCAGTTAACATGTTTAAGAGACCTTTGGATGGCACGTGGATGGGCAAGGTAGTGAACTGAATTCTAGAACCTGGATTTTTGTTTGTGTTTTAGCTTTGATGCCTAACAGTTCAAAGCAGATACAAGAGAGCTCTGCATTTTAAAAGGCGTTGTGGCACTATTTGAAAGATAGGTAAATCTCTTGGTCAATATCTATTCATATCTATTTCACCAGCCTCAGAAACAGATTACCTGATGATTCTCTGCATACAGAGCCTATGCAGGCGAAATACAGGGCATCCCTGAAATACAATCGTCGCCACATTTTAATAGTAAGGTTAAATTTTCGGTAGGGGGCGCTGCACTGGCAGCGCCTGTCGGCAGCGTGTCCGTCTTTTTTCAACTTTTTTTTATTTTTTTAGTATGTTTAAAAGTGTGTTTTTAATGTTTCCTTGTGTGTTATGTGTGGGGGGTGGTGTGGGGGGGTAAGGGGGAAACCGTTTCGGCCGCCTCTTCCATGGAGAGGCGACTTTTTCAGGCCGCCTCCCCCGTGGCCTAACATCAAGGATCGGCGCCGACTTTCCCGGAGACGCGCCTGGAGCTTCAGCGGCGGGCACAGCGTGGACTCTCGGCGCGGAGCGGGTGAAACCTCGCTGGAGGGCAGCGCTCCGTTACGCTGGCCCGCGGCAGCCGGCAGCCTGAAGCAGCGGTCTGCAGAACTCCAGCTGGTGCGGCGTCTACAGCCCGGGATCTCACGTTGGGGACCCGGGTGGAAGAAGCTTCCACCGCCGGCCCGCGGCCATCTTCTACCGCGGGTGCGGTATGGACTTAACATCACCCCAGGAGGGGAGCTTCGACCGCCGGCCCTGCAGACTGTGGTGCTTCCGGCTGCGGCACGGCAGGTACTTTAAAACTTTGACTGCCGGCCTGCGGCCTACACCAGCCTGAAGCCGCGGTCTCTGGTTGGGAAGAGCCGATCCTGGACTCACCTTGACTTTGACTTTGTCCCTTACCATCTGGACGCCCGCAGCAACGGCTGTGGAGGGTGGTGGTCCCGACCACGGGGGAAAATGGAGGAGGACTGGCCAAGCTCTGTGCCTTCCACCACAGTGATGAATGCTGTGGTGGATGTTTGTGTAAAATTTTAATGTGGTTGTGTTCTTTATTATTGTACCGCTGCTGGCAACCCAAATACCACCGACCTTGGTTGTGTGGCAATAAAATTATTTCTAATTATTTTTTTTTTTTTTTTTTTTTTTTTTTATTTTATTAGAAGCTAATACAATACAAAACAATACAGTGGCACCTAATTTTAGGTGCCAACTATGTCATACCGTAATCCATTCTATGTACAACCTCTAGTTTTATGTTATGAGTAGGCAAGACAAGAAAAAGAAAACAATAGAAAGGGGAAAGAGTGGAAAAATAGATGGTAGAGAGTAGAAAAATGTGAAGTGTGGATATAAAAAATAAAAATAAAAAAATAAAATAAAAAAGAAAAGGTGGAAAGTAGAAATAGAAGAAAAGGCCCCTTAAAAGAGAATTTTTCAAATCTATATTCGGAGATGTAGATCTATCCACGTCATGAACTGAAATCAGCAATCCTTATGGTACTGCTGCATCACATGATTCCAAAAAGTCGATGAAAGGAGACCAACTCCTTAAGAATTGGTCATATTTATCTATTAGTCGGAGTCTCATTTCTTCAAGGCGTGCTATGTCCATCATATTCCTAATCCACATTTTAACAGTTGGTATGGTTGTATTTTTCCAAAATTTAAGTATCAATTTCTTTCCAATTATTAACCCATAATTAAAAAAAACATTTTGGTCTTTATTTAAATTGGTATCTTCTCCTATTATTCCAAATATAATCCATTCCATTTTGGGTTCTATTCTTGACTTGAAGAGCTTTGTAAATATATCAAATATATCACTCCAAACTTTATTCAACTTTGTACATCCTACAAATGAATGTGTTAAATTAGCGTTTTGAAACAAACATTTATCGCATCTGGGAGAGACGTTTGGATAAAATTTATTCAACCTCGTTTTTGAATAATATAGTCTATGTAATAATTTGAATTGAATTAAATTATGTCTTGTATTAATAGAACAGTTATGTGTATTCATCAAATACTTTTCCCATCTATCCTTTGAGATCTTTATCATTAGCTCATGTTCCCAATCTTCCCTTAGTGCTTCTGTTGAGGGTGATTCTCTATATAATATATTATTATAAAAGTATGATATTAATTTTTGTGAATCAGCCTTAATATTCATTGCTTCTTCTAAAGGGTCTAAAAATATAGTTTGAAATCTATGTATATATTTCTTCATAAAGTCACATACCTGTATATATTTAAAATATTGATTATCCTTCAATTTAAATTTTAATTGTTGAAATGATAACAGTTTACCCAATTCATACATATCCCCTACCTTCCTAATCCCCAGTCTATCCCATTGTTGATATGTTTTGTCGATGAGAGAAGGTTTGAATGCGGGGTTGTTCAATAGTGGGGTTAGTACTGATAAATTATTTAATTTCAAGGATACTTTTATTTGTTTCCAAATTCTTATTATATTGTGAATAATTGGGTTCTTCTTATATATTATACTATTCAATTTTATCGGTGAGAGCAGGATCGTTCCTATATCGTGCGGATAGCACTCCTCTTTCTCCATTCTTATCCACTCCAACTGCTGAGTGGAACTATCCAGCCAGTACATTATGTTCTTAATATGCACTGCCCAGTAGTAATACATAAAGTTAGGTAATGATAAACCCCCAATTTCTTTAGATTTGCACAAATGCTTTCGTTGAATTCTATGTGTTCTGTAATCCCATATAAAATTAGTGATAGTGGAATCTAGTTTTTTGAAAAAATATTTTGGAATATATATTGGGATCGCTTGAAACAAATATATTAATTGTGGTAAGAAAGTCATTTTTATAGCGTTAATTCTACCTATCAATGAGAGCGGAAGTGTTTTCCAAAATTTAATCATATCATTCAGTTTATTTAATAGTGGTATAAAATTGGCACTAAATAATGATTTGTGTCTTCTCGTAATTTGAATACCCAGATACTTGAATTTTTCTGTTGCAATTTTGAAGGGGAATTTTAGTAAGTGTCTCGAATCCTGTGGTTTTAAAGACATAATTCCGCGTTTATCCCAATTTATTCTATATCCTGAAAAAGAGCCGAATTCCTCAATTAGTGTTAATAAGGTGGGTATACTCATTTGTGTATTAGTAATATATAAAAGAATATCATCAGCATATAGTGAAATTTTATTCTTTGAATCCTTAGTGTTATATCCGTGAATATTCGGGTGATTTCTAATCTTTTCGGCCAACGGTTCTATCATAAGGGCAAATAGCAATGGTGATAAGGCACACCCTTGCCTATTACCCCTTGATAAGTAAAATTTTGGAGATAGCGTATTGTTAGTTAATATTCTTGCCGTAGGTCTATCGTAAAGTAGTTTAACCCATCTAATAAAATTCTCTCCCATATTGAATTTTTGAAGTACCGTGTATAAATACTGCCATTCTACTTGATCAAATGCCTTCTCTGCATCCAGCGTGATAACTGAAATATCTTCATTGTCCTCATTATGAGAGTACATTATATTGAAAAGCCTTCTCAAATTATTAAATGATTGTCTTTTGGGTATAAATCCCGTTTGATCCGTATTTATTAAATTGTTAATATAAATATTTAGCCTTCTGGCTAGAATCTTTGCTAAAATTTTCTGATCCGTATTTAGTAGTGAAATAGCTCTATAAGAACCCGGTTCATCTAAATCTTTATCTTTTTTGGTATAAGTGTTATTGTTGCTTCTGCTAGGGTTTCTGGTAGTTTATTTTCGGTATAAGCCTGCGTGTATAAATTGAATAATCTTGGTATAATTGACTCCTGAAATCTTTTATAAAATTCATTACTAAAACCGTCTGGTCCTGGGGTCTTCCCATTTTTCAGTGAGTTTATTATTTGTTTTATTTCTTCACTAGTAATCCGTGCTCCTAATTGCTCTTGTTCTAAACTATCCAATTTTGGGAGCTTGCAATTAACTAAAAAATTTGTAATTTTACTTACATCTGTATTTATTTTAGATGTATATAAATTGTGATAAAATTGGGCAAACCTCTTGTTAATATCCTTAGGCAGTGTTAAAAACTCACCCTTATCCGATTTAATTTTAGTAATAGTTTTTTCCTTTTCTCGTTGCTTCAGTTGCCTTGCAAGTAGTTTATGTGGCTTATCCCCAAATTGTAAGTGTGCTTGTTTTGTAATTTGGAATAATTTTATTACTCTAGCCGATAGTATTCTATTGACTTTATATTTCAATAAAGTTATCTTATTATGTTTATTTATGGTTGGGTCAGTTGCATTTTCCAGTTCTAGTAGTTTTATTTCCTGTTCTAATTATTTCTAAAATGAGAACTTACCAGTTTGAAGTTTGATCTGTATTTTATGAGGAGTTACGATGAGGGATTATGTGAAGAACCCCGCCACGACGCATGCGTGTCATTCTTCAAAGCAGCGGTGTGAAATCACAGATAACTGTAATGACTAAACATAGTAAGATTAGAGAAGAGATACCAGTTAAGTATATGATCAAGGGTGGGAGGGGAGGGCACGTAATCCCTCATCGTAACTCCTCATAAAATACAGATCAAACTTCAAACTGGTACGTTCTCGTTTAATCTTACTATTTTACTTCAGAGTCACGTGAGTGACTACGTGAAGATTTTAAAGCTCTGTGATTTCATGCTGTGGAAACAAGTCCATGCATCACATCTGCCATGATGACTGTAGGAGGAGTTGTGTTAACATAATTTGGACATGAATTCGACATTGAAATCATAAAATTTAATAACACAAATTTATAACCCCTTTTTATGGGTTTAAATTAATTTACAGAACTTAAATTTGTTTCTGCAAACGTTCCAGGTTTCATTACTGGTTTATTGTAAAATAATTGGAATGTTTTTTTCCCCCAGACCATCCTGCTGCCTTGAGGATTTGGTCCATTGGTACATCCAACTGTATCGCTGCCGATGTAGCTGCAGCCCTGGTGGAATGAGATTTAAAAATATTAGTATCCACCCCAGCCTGTGTTAGCACCTGTTTCAGCCATCTTGAGATGGTCTGGACCGTCGCTCTTTTGTGTGGTTGCTAGTGGCTGACCAAAAAGTGCCTTCTCATTGCCTCTTAGGATTTTTGTTTTCTCCATGTATAACGACAGATCTCTTATTATACACAGACGGTCATCTGTTTGGGTATGACCTAAATTGTATATTGAGGCCTGCTGATCCCTGTCTGTTCTGCTTACTAACTCATAGATATGAAACGTAATATTTTCTGTTGAGGAAGTCATGTTGTCCAGTCTTAGTTTATGCAGTGACTGTACCCTCTGTGCCGTGACCAATGCCATTAGCATGACTGTTTTTAATGTCAGTCTGTGTAGGGACAGAGCTGTTGCTGGAGACCAATTCCTGAGCATCTTCAGGATAATACTTACATCCCATATTTGGGAGTACATGGTTCTTGGGGGATTAGTATAAAAAATTCCCCTCATAAGTTTTGTTACCAGTGGGTGAGTCCCAACAGAGTAACGCTCTGTCCCCTGCCATAGGTAAGTCGATAGGGCACTTCTGGCGCAGTTGATGGCACTATAACTGAGCCCCTCATCATAGTGGAGGCCTGCCAGATATTCTAGAACAGACGGGATGTTCATGTCTCTGTAGGTGATGTTGTTTTTATGGCAGTGCATCGCCCACTTCCTGATATAGACCAGATACTGTTTTTTGGTTGACTGTCTTTGGGCCGCCTAGATCATGTTCACTGTTCGGTCCGTCAGTCCCAGTTGTAGTAGAGGTGTTTTTAAAACTCTACAAATTAATAAGTTCAAATGTTTACGGCATGGGTGGCTATCCCTTGTTACGGGATGTAGCAATAAATCTGGTCTATGTGGGATGGTGATACATGGTTATAATACCATGTTTAATACCACTGGGAACCATGGTTGAGTAGGCCAATCGGGTACTACCAATACCAGACGCAGAGTCTTGTTGTATTTTCCTTAATACCCGACTGATGAGGCAGGAAGGAGGGAATGCGTAAATAAACAATTCCCCCCCCAATGCAGCGAAAATGCATCTGTCGCCGCTGCCCCAGGGTCTGGTTCCCATGAAACATAATTTGATAACTGGTGGTTAAGTCTGGATGCGAATAGATCGATATCTGGTGTTCCATATCTTGCTGTAATATCAGCAAATACTTTTTTATTCAACATCCATTAGGTGTTTTCATTAAATTTGCGTGACCTGGTGTCTGCCACTAAATTTAGTCTTCCTGGTAGGTAAGTGGCTGATATCCAAATATCTCTCTGGATACACCATTGCCAAATTGTATTAGCCAGATTGTCACATGATGTCGATTTGTTTCCACCCATGTGGTTAATGTATGCTACCACGGTGGTATTGTCTATCTGTAGTCTAACATGCTGTTGATATGATCCAGTACAATATGACTTTAGGCCATGGAACGCACCCAACATTTCCAGGTAGTTTATGCCCAGTGTGAGTAATAATGATGCCTCCTGAGCAGTCCATCTACCTCCACAGCTGGTGATGGTATTGGTGGCTCCCCACCCAAGTGCACTGGCATCAGTTTGTAGTCCCATGGAATGGTTACTGACAATGATTGGATTGGAACAAAGCCAGATGTTATCTATCCACCATTTTATTCCATTTTAGCTTGATTGCCAGTTTCATAGGTCTGTCAAAGTGACCTGCATTAATTTAGAGTGCTTGTATTTTTGCTCTCTGTAAGTTTTGGTAATGTAGAGGTCTAAATTGTGTGGCTGGAAAGGCAGCCACCATTTGCCAATTACTTTTGCTACCAATCTGATGGATGGTTTGCTGATGTCAATGAGGTTATGCAAGCCTCTATTAAATCTCTAGCCTTTCCCTTAGGCAGAGTCACCGACATGTGAACTGAGTCAATGGTGAAACCCCCAAATAGTCCATAGTAGTGGAAGGCGTTAGTTTAGATTTAACTGGATGGATAATA
This sequence comes from Amblyraja radiata, assembly GCF_010909765.2. Classification (NCBI taxonomy): domain Eukaryota; kingdom Metazoa; phylum Chordata; class Chondrichthyes; order Rajiformes; family Rajidae; genus Amblyraja; species Amblyraja radiata. The sequence goes on from NC_045961.1 coordinate 12,588,619, forward strand.
AATCCCAGTTTTTCAAATAACTGTTTTGTGGCTGTTACAGTTTGTTTGGCCAATTCCAAAGTTTTGCCCACAATGAGTATGTCATCTAAATATGCCATGACCATGTGTTTCCGTTTCCGTAGAAAAGCTAGGGCTGGTTTCAAAATTTTTGTGAATAGCCTGGGGCTGATGAACTATTTGGCAGTGCTTTATACTGCCAGAGTTGCCCATCCAGTTGAATTTTAAGTAACATCTGTGGTCACCTCGTATAGGCACTGAATAGTAAGCAACTTTTAAATCGATGCTGGCCATGGAGTAACCTTTGGAAATTAATTGTTTAGCAGTAACAAAGGTATCCATTTTGTCAGATCTATAGTGATGCGACGACCACCATCTTTTTTGTTTTTGATAAATATATTGGACACAAATTCTAATGGTTCGTGTTGAGTTTTCTCAATTACACCTTTTATGTAAAGCCGCTCCAGTTCAGCTTGCGCTTTTGATTTTTCTTTATCAGAAGGCACGAACATTCGGTTCGGTATATGTTGAACTGGAGGGCTGTACTTGTGTATAAACTCTATTGTATATCCCTGGATACTGCTTAAGATGTAAGTATCGGTTGTTAAAATGCTCCATGCATTCAGAAAAGAGTGTAGTCTCCCCCCAACCTCCATGCTCCCTGTATTTTGTAGGGAACCAGACCCACCTACCTCCATAGTTACCAGTGGCAGGTTTACTTCTTTTTGTAGGTTCTTCGCTGCTGTTGTTGCGCTGGTGTCTGGATTTTCGGTTTGGTTGGCGTTGGAGGTCCCCGCATCTTCCAAGAAGGCCGGCCTGGGCCATGGCCTAAAAAGACTCATGTTTTGAATACCGGGCCTTCGAGCTTTCACCAGTTCTGCTGGTGGGTGCGTAGGGGTGCTGTCTTTGGCTGTAGTGTTTGTTGGGGTCCATTTTATTAGTCCAGTAGGTTCTCTTGTTCCTGCACCCCTTGCACACTTGTCTTTTTTCTGCGGACCCCTCTTCCAGGTCAGCCCAGAACTGACCCGCAGTGCTCCACTCTGATGAGGTAGAAGCACTGTGCAGCCCTTCAAGAGGTACTGCTGTGGGTTTATCATAGGGCCCACAGTGACCCGACTCCATCTACCGGAGTCTGTCACATTGGAGCAAATGCTCCACAGACCGCTCCATCCGGCTCCAGCGCTCTCGGTCACTGGCCGCCCGCGGTTGTTCAAAGTCGGACTCCTCTGAGTCCACGACCTTGTTTGTTTTTGTGTCTAGCCTTTCCGCCAGGCTCCGTGGATCTGGCCGGTGCGGAGGCGACATCGGGCACAGCTGATCCCACTATCGGTGATCCGAGTGCCGCTGGCTGCTGCTGGCTCCCTCACCAGCTTTGTCCTTACTGCCGTGGAGTGGATCTGGCCGGTGCGGAAGCGACATCAGGCACAGCTGATCCCATCTAGCCCACCAGCTTTGTCGCAGCCCGTTGGTTTCTCCACCTGTAATTAGCATGGTAAAAACACAAAAAGACCGCAGCTCTTACCTGCAGGTCCAAGTTAAAATTGTCGCTACGGGGGAACGTCGTTCCACCCCGTCTCCTGCCATTTTCGACTTGTCCAAAAAGTCGACGGCCCCATTTGAATAGTCTCCCACCCGGCCGTGGTGTTCTGGCCGGCGCGGGACCAAAAGTCGGCACAGCTGATACCTTACGGGGCTTGTGCCTTCAGCTGCTGCTGGCTCCCGCAACTTCGCGGTCCTCCCCAGCCAGCTTTACTCGCAGCACTTGTGGACACTATTTTGTCCAGCTTCCCCCCCTGTGTAAAAACAGCGCGGGGACAAAAACTACCGCAGAGTAAATCACTTACCTGCAGGTCGTGGTTTCAAACTTACCGCTGCGGGGGACACTCCACCCCGGCTGTCGTTTCGCAAGCGTGAAGCGATATGGCACGCATGCGTTGTGGCGGGGTTCTTCACGTAGTCACTCATGTGACTCCGAAGTAAAATCATCATTAAAGTCATAAAGAAAAACACCACAGAGGTGTTCTCCTAACCGAGCGAATGAATGCTTTTAGTGAGAAGTGGGACTGAAAGGAATCGAGGTCAGAAATAGGCCAATGCATGTAATCTGTGACCAGTCATTATTTCCAATCCCAAGTCACTAAATTAACTCTTGCATATTCGTCTATACCACAGGTACATGGATAGGACAGGCTTGGAGGGATATGGACCAAGCGCAGGCAAGTGGGACTAGTGTAGCTGGGACATTGTTGGCCAGTGTGAGCCAGTTGGGCCTGAAGAGCCTGTTTCTACACTGTATCACTCTATATGACACTTTCTTAGAATATAATACAATAACAATTCATGAACTGAGCCACAAATTATGTCACAAATGTATTCATATGAATATACAGCCAGCGACTAACATTGACAAACCATAGGAATCAGGTCATAGCTTTCTGGCAAGTTACAAACAATGTTTAAACATTATGTTTTAAAATGTGTGCTTATCGTTCAAGGTTATTTCAGATTTGGCATTGTTTTTAGTCATCTGGCTGCTATCAGTGCTGATGTTATTTATCAAGGGGTAGACGAGAAGATTCTCGGAAATTTTTCCCAACACAAGTCAGAGGAAGGGCAATCTTTAGTCTGGCTCTGTAGAAATGAGCACATTTGGTTCAGCCTGCTATTCTTGACATTTGTGTGGTGGCAAGGGGCCTTTCCTACTGAATCAATGAGAAAAGGATCAGCTTCCGAGGATAATCAGTTCTTTCTAGGCATTTATCGGTTAATCTCGGAGAAACTGAAACTGTCCCGGTCAGAGGTGCAGTTGTGGAGCCAACCCATTTCATCACTCCAGTTTCCCTCTGAAACTATATATAGGTTTATCAGATGTGGAAGTCTTAAAATGATTTGTTTGATTTCATGAAGATAAACTTGTAGAACAGGAGAGATTGTAAGTGATTTTTTTTTATAAAACCAATTGCCAAAGCAATACCAATCATTTTAGGATTAGTGGGCCCTAATTTTTTTTTTTCTAATTTCATATTTTCTATGAATCCACTGCCGGTGAAGCTATGTGAAACAAAACTTAAATCAAAGGGTCATTATTCAGCCCTTGAGCCTATACTGTTTGGTTAACCTTGTCCCTGAGGTGATTGTACACTGATTCCCCAACAACAAGCCCTGGGCCACCAGTGACATTAAAACCCTTCTCAACCAGAAGAAGGGGGCCTTCAGGAATGGTGACAGGGATGAGGTGAAACGGGTGCAGAAAGACCTGACTGCAGGCGAGACTGAGACAGGGCAAGGATGACAATAGAGGGAAGCTGGAGCTGAAACATCAGCAGAACAACATGAGGGATGTGTGGAGCCGTATGAAGAGCGTTATAGGCTCCAAGACCTGTTGCCCGGGGAGGAAAAGCAATCACTACTGGGCCAATTAGCTAAACCTGTTTTTTAATAGATTTGATGGTGAGGCCTCTGCCCACTCTCCCCCCTGCTCCCCGACAGATTCTCCCCCTTAATCACCCTGGTCCACTTCCTCTGCCATTTCTTTGCTGTGCCTGACCATCAAAGCTGAGCAGATGAGGAAGGAGCTGAGCAGACTCCGCCCGGGCGCGGGTCCTCAAGGCGTGTGCCAGCCAGTTGAGGGGAGTACTCCAGCATGTCTTCAACCTGAGCCTGAGCATGGAGAGGGCTCCTCTAATGACTACAGACAGGTGGCACTGACTTCACACATCATGAAGTCCCTGGAGAGGCTGGTGCTCACTCACCTGCGACCCTTGGTTAAACCCTACCTGGACCCCCTGCAGTTCACTTACCAAGCAAAGATGGGGGTTGAGGACACCATCATTCACCTTCTCCATCGTTCCTCTGATCACCTGGGTAAGCCGGGAAGCATTGTGAGAGTTATGTTTTTTTACTTCTCCAGTGCTTTTAACACCATCCGGCCTGCACTACTAGGGAGCAAACTGATAAAGATGCGGGTGGATGCTCCATTGGTGTCCTGAATCATCAACTACTTGACTAGATGACCACAATATGTCAGGCTACTGAACTGTGTCTTGGACATGGAGCAACATCGGTCCTCTCTCCCTTCCTGTTCACCATCTGGTGAACAAAAATGGCAGGTGTTTCTAGGAATAATACAGAAGATGCAGGATCAGTTCATTCCTAGGAGGAAAAAAAAATTCTAAGGGGAGAAAGGGACGCCCGTGGCTGACAAGGGACGTCAGGGACAGTATAAAAATTAAAGCGAACAAGTTCAACGTAGCAAAGATGAGCGGGAAGCAAGAGGATTGGGTAATGTTTAAAGAACAACAGGAGATAACCAAAAAGAAAATACGGGGAAAAAATATGAGGTACGAAGGTAAGCTAGCCAAGAATATAAAGCAGGATCGTAAAAGCTTCTTTAGGTACGTGAAGAGGAAAAAATTAGTTAAAACCAAAGTTAGACCCTTGAAGATTTTTCAACATGTTGAAAAATGTTGAAAAATGGTGGAAAATGTCCAGGAGAGCCACGAGTACCGACGAGTGGCCATTACCGTAAATCTCCGAGTTCGAATCAGGGCAAACTCTGGATAGCTCTTGGAATGAACTCGTACCGTGGGTCAGGGCTTTAACTCTACCGCTGCGCCACCGTGCCGTGACATATTTTTATATCAAAGAATTGTAAATTATCACTTTAATCCTCAGAAAGCTGAAATATCAAATATATTAAATGTTAAATCCATCAGCAGGTTCAATTCCCATCCATGCCATTAAAATCATTATCATGTGTTTCACAAAGTAAGTGCAAAGACAATAAATGCAAAGATATGAAACAAGAGAAACTCCTAGCTGTCAGAACTGAATGAGGAGGAGGACACAAATGCAGGCTCAGACACAGGGCAGATCAGTCTTCGGCGTTTAATCGGTCCAAGTCAGTACACAGGTAGGCAAAACAGAGGCAACAGTACCATATAGGAGCAGGCAAGAAACAGTGGTCGAAAATACAGGCAAAGGTCGAGATCACAAGGTCACAAGATTTCGAGAGCTGGAACGAGGTGATACCAAGTAGCATACACCACGAACTGGCAATGGGAACTAAAACACAAAAGGCTTAAATACAGACTAGCAGGGGATAACGAGACACAGGTGAAACACATCAGGGCGTGGCCAACAATCACATGAAGGTAAACGACCTGACAGGAAATGGGACCTGAAACAAGAGGAGATGTGAGACACCAAAATAAAACAAGAATGCAAACTCTAATACTAAAAACCAATAAGAAACAGAAACTAGATCAAACGCGAGACCTGACAGTACCCCCCCCTCCACGGCCGGCTCCTGACGGCCCAGGATCTTCAGGATGTTGGCGCCGATAGTCCCTGATAAGTTCCGGGTCGCATATGTTGCGAGCTGGCACCCAAGACCGCTCCTCAGGTCCATACCCCTCCCAATCCACAAGATACTGACAACCACGACCACGCCGGCGCATCCCCAGCAACCGGCTGACCGTAAACACTGGACCCCCATCAAGGAACCGGGGGGGCGGAGGGGGTGTGGAGGCAGGGACCAGAGGACTCTCCTTAAATGGCTTCAGACGGGAGACATGGAAAGTAGGGTGGACCCTCATGGCACGGGGGAGTTTGAGACGAACCGCCACAGGATAGATGACCTTCGATATGGGGAAAGGACCAACAAAACGAGGAGCCAGCTTCCGGGATTCCACCCTCAGCAGTAAGTCTCGAGTGGAGAGCCACACCCTTTGACCAGGCGAGTATACTGGAGCCGGCGTTCTTCCACGGTCAGCCATCCTCTTGTAACGCGCAGAACTGCGCAACAGCATCTGACGAGCCCCATTCCAAACCTTGCGACAGCGACGGACGAGAGCCTGAGCAGAGGGCACACTGGACTCCTTCTCCACAGCAGGGAACAATGGCGGTTGATAACCATAGGCACACTGGAATGGAGAGAGACCAGAGGATGAGCAAGGAAGTGTGTTGTGTGCATACTCCACCCAAATAAGGTGTTTGCTCCAAGTTGAAGGGTTCTGTGCCACCAAGCACCGCAGTCCTGTCTCCAATTCCTGGTTAAGGCGTTCAGTCTGTCCATTGGATTCCGGGTGATAACCAGATGTAAGGCTGACCGTGGCGTCCAACAGAGAACAAAACTCCTTCCAAAACCTGGACACGAACTGAGGCCCCCGGTCAGACACAATGTCTCTGGGAAATCCATGAATGCGAAAAACATGAGACAGCATGACCTCTGCCGTCTTCTTGGCGGAGGGAAGCTTGTGCAACGCAATGAAATGGACCATCTTAGAAAATCTGTCCACTACAGTCATGACTGAGGTGTTACCTTCAGAAGAGGGCAAGCCCGTGACAAAGTCCATGGAGATGTCTGACCAGGGGCGTGAGGGGACAGGCAGCGGATTCAGGAGGCCAAAGGCGGCCCGACGGGAGGTCTTGTTCTGAGCACAAATACTGCAGGCGGCGACGTACTCCTTAATCCCCCTCTCCATGGAAGGCCACCAAAACCGCTGTTTGGCCACAAACAGGGTTCGGCGGACACCGGGATGACAGGAGATCCGAGACGTATGAGCCCAGTGAATCACCTGTGAACGAAGAGACTCGGGAACAAACAGACGATTAGAAGGACACCCTAGCGGAGACTGAACACCAGCAGTTGCCTCGGAAACTCTCTTCTCAATCTCCCAAGTAACCGCCCCAACAAAACAGGAAGCAGGCAGAATGGGAGTTGAAACCTTAGGGGATGGGTCAGGATCAAACTGTCTGGAGAGAGCATCAGGTTTGCCATTCTTGGCACCAGGGCGGTAAGACAGTACAAAATCAAATCGATTAAAGAAGAGAGCCCACCTTGCTTGGCGCGAGTTGAGGCGTTTGGCTGACTTGATGTATTCCAGGTTTTTGTGGTCTGTCCAAACTAGAAACGGCTGCTTGGTACCCTCCAACCAATGTCTCCATTCCTCCAAGGCTGTTTTAACCGCTAACAGTTCACGGTTACCCACATCGTAATCTCTCTCAGCAGGAGAAAGCTTCTTTGAGAGGAAAGCGCAGGGATGTAATCGACCATCTGTGGGGGATTTCTGTGAGAGTACGGCCCCGATGCCCACACCCGAGGCGTCCACCTCAACCACGAACTGGAGTGACGGGTCAGGGTGAACCAGGATGGGGGCTGAGGAGAAGCTCCTCTTGAGTCTCAGAAATGCAGTTTCTGCTTGAGAGGACCAAGAGAAAGGCACGTGGGGTGAGGTAAGAGCATGGAGTGGTGCAGCAGTGACACTAAAGTTCCGGATAAACTTCCTATAAAAATTAGCAAACCCAAGGAACCCCTGAAGTCGCTTATGACTGGAGGGTGTAGGCCAGGTGGCCACAGTACTGACCTTGCTCGGGTCCATCTGTATACCAGCAGGTGATACAACATAACCAAGGAATTGAACAGTTAACATGAAATTCACATTTCTCAGCTTTCACAAACAGATCATTCAGGAGCAAACGTTCTAGCACCTGGTGTACATGCTGCACATGGGAAGTCTCGTCTGGAGAAAAAATCAAAATGTCATCAAGGTACACAAACACAAATCGGTTCAGCATGTCCCGTAATACCTCATTAACCATGCCTTGAAAAACTGCTGGAGCATTAGTAAGACCAAACGGCATGACCAGATATTCATAATGACCACTGGGTGTGTTAAACGCAGTTTTCCATTCATCCCCATCCCTTATCCTCACCAGATGATACGCATTTCTAAGATCTAACTTAGTAAATACTGCAGCGTCTTTTAACAGTTCAAATGCAGAGGAGATAAGAGGAAGAGGGTATCTGTTCTTAACAGTAATGTCATTGAGTCCTCTGTAGTCAATGCAGGGCCGAAGTGTTCCATCCTTCTTATCCACAAAGAAGAATCCAGCTCCTGCAGGTGAAGAAGAAGGTCTGATGATCCCAGCAGCAAGGGCATCGTCAATGTACTTTTCCATGGCGAGCCGCTCAGGTGAAGACAAGGAGTAGAGATGGCCCTTAGGAGGTGCTGTACCTGGCAGAAGGTCGTTGCAGCAGTCGTACGGTCTATGCGGCGGAAGAGATGTGGCCTTGGCCTTGTTGAACACCTCCTTTAGGTCTAGATAATATGAGGGAACCTTGGTGAGATCTGGAAAATCCTCCTCCCTTGAACGGGGAGGCTGCCGGAGGGTGGTCCTGGAAGATCCCAGCAAACTGCTCCTTGACGGATCCTTCATAGACTCAGGAGAAGAATCATGCAGATAGATGAGTTTACAGTTATTCCCCCAATAAATTACTTCCCCAGTACCCCAGTTCATGTGAGGATTATGGTAAGACAGCCAAGGGAGCCCCAAAACCAGAGGATGAAGAGGACAGTCGAGGAGATGAAAACTGATGGTCTCAAGGTGATTACCTGCCACGATGAGTTGAACAGGTTGAGTTCGGTGAATTACCCTGTACAGTAGGCGCCCATCCAGTGCACTAGCCTCCATAGGATCTTGAAGCTGTTCACGTTCCAGCTTCAATTCATCAGCCAAGCGAATGTCCATGAAGTTCTCATCTGCCCCAGAATCAATCAAAGCCTGCAGGGAGTGCCACTGGGAATGCACCAACAATTGTACCGTCGACAATGGACGAGAGGAACGGCTCATAGGAGCGGTACAACTCACCAATGTCCTCTCTTTCATTGGTGAGCTTTGTCTTTTACTGAACAGCTGTTCAACAAATGTCCCAGTTCACCACAGTAAAAACACCTCCCCTCCCTTAGGCGGTGCTGCCGTTCCTCCGGACTGAGTTTGGCTCGTCCCACCTGCATGGGCTCCTCCGAAGATGCAGGTGGCGCTGTAGGCTGACTGGACCGGCCGAGAGGGAAGAAGTCCCGACTGGAAGGTGAAGGGCGACGCTGCCGCCACTGCTGGGAGGAGGACCGAACTGCAGCTGATCTCCTCTCTCGATCTCTTTCTCTGAGCCTAGCGTCAATTTGGATAGCCAGGGAAATCATAGACTCGACGTCGGAAGGCAGGGTTAGAGGAGCCAATTGATCTTTGATAGCTTCAGACAATCCATTGCGAAAAGCATCCAACAAAGCAGCCTCATTCCATCCACCCTTAGCAGCAACAGTTCGAAAGTCAATAGCAAAATCCATAACAGAGCGATTACCTTGTTTCATGGAGACCAGGTTCTGTGAAGCCTCTCGGCCAGGATTGGAGTGATCAAACGTGCGGGACAGCTTCCATGAACAGGACCGATGTCTGGCAAACAGGAGAATTCCGTGACCACTCCGCCGTGGCCCAAGCCTCCGCCCTACCCGACAGGTGCGTGATGATAAAGGCTACCCTTGAGCGTTCTGATGAAAAGGAAGCCGCTTGAAGTTCGAAATGCAGTCCACACTGAATCAAAAAAGGTCTACATTTCTCCGATTCCCCCGAAAAGTGTTCCGGTCTTGCCAGGTGGACGAATGGAGATGCTGCAGCAGCCGCGGCCATCGGAGCTCCTGGAGACACAGACAAGGAAACAGACTCGGCAGGCATGGGAGCAGCAGCAGGAAACAAAGAATTCAGCCGAGTAACCAGGTCTTCAAACCGAGAACTTAAAGTGTTCACCTGTGAACCGATGTCTGCCTGGAACCCCTGCTGACGCTCGCCGAGATCCCGGAACCCGGCGACGATCGAGGAGAGTTGACCCTCGTAATGCGAGATGCGCTCCTCTTGCTTCTGGAGCGCTGCACGAAAAGGATCAGAGCCCGCTGAGTCCATTGTTGGCCAGTTCGTAATGTCAGAACTGAACGAGGAGGAGGACACAAATGCAGGCTCAGACACAGGGCAGATCAGTCTTCGGTGTTTAATCGGTCCAAGTCAGTACACAGGTAGGCAAAACAGAGGCAACAGTACCATATAGGAGCAGGCAAGAAACAGTGGTCGAAAATACAGGCCAAGGTCACAAGATTTCGAGAGCTGGAACGAGGTGATACCAAGTAGCATACACCACAAACTGGCAATGGGAACTAAAACACAAAAGGCTTAAATACAGACTAGCAGGGGATAACGAGACACAGGTGAAACACATCAGGGCGTGGCCAACAATCACATGAGGGTAAACTACCTGACAGGAAATGGGACCTGAAACAAGAGGAGATGTGAGACACCAAAATAAAACAAGAATGCAAACTCTAATACTAAAAACCAATAAGAAACAGAAACTAGATCAAACGCGAGACCTGACACTAGCGGGTTGAGTGATGGCAGAAACTGCTAGTGGGCCACGGGGCGGTGGAAACTCACAGCGGAGGGAGGAAGCCACCGAGGAGGCCCTGTTCATCCCCCAAAGACCAGAGACCAGGACGGTGGAGTCGACAACGGTGTTTGAACAAGGCCAGTAGGAGAGGGACTGGGGTCTGGTCTACACCGTCCTTAAGATCAGCTGCAAGGAATAAAGGTTGATGGGTGAGGAGAGGAACGTTGGTACTCTGGTTGATCCATACGTCCAAGGAAGGCGATAGTTGGGGGCCTGGGGCTTGCTTGGATCAGGAGCCACTCATAAGACCTAGAGCGCGGACTGGACTTTGAAAAAACCTGGTGCCTCTTGCATATCAGTGGACTATTTCTGTACACTGTTCAAATCGTAGATTCCGCTTGGGTATGGCCACACTTACAGGATTGTATGTAAGAAAATAATTTCACTATGCGCGTGTGACAATAAAGACCAGATAGACACAAAATGCTGGAGTAACTCAAACTGAAGAAGAGTCTCGACCCGAAACGTCACCCATTCCTTCTCTTCAGAGATGCGGCCTGTTCCGTTGTTACTCCAGCATTTTGTGTCTATTTTCAATGTAAACCAGCATTTGCAGTTCCTTCCAGACAATGAAGAACTATTGAAGAGTTGTAATCAAAAGATTGGTCAAATGAAATAGATCAAGAGGATTTTTGTTTAAAAAAACCAGTGAAGTACGATACGATACGATACAATACGATACGATACAATACGATACGATACGATAAAAAATTATTTATCCCAGGAGGATAATTAATTAATTTGCCAACAGTCATAAAAGACCCAAAATACATGAATCATGAAAATAAAGTGACGAATGGTAAGGCTTTGGGGATGTGCAAAGAATGAGGAGTTGGGTTGGGGGTCAGACTCAGTCTCAGTCTACCCCACGACAGAAGGGGGAGGAGTTGTAACTTTTGATAGCCACAGGGAAGAAGGTTCAATGTGGCGTTCTGTCCTGCATCTTGTGACAAGCAGGCTGGTTTGGGCAGAGAATTTCAAAGTATACACCTATTTAGTCAAACAATTTTTTTTAAATTATGCTATTGTAATTAGCTAGTAACTATCGGAGAGAATTAATTTCATTTGAAACACAATTTTTTCCCCATTGAATAATCATTGTCGCTGCTTCTTGTTTGTGTTCTGTGAGTATTTATTTTTTACGTTAATAACATACCATTAGGGAGATCAGTGTTGACATCTTTAGACCTCTTTAACCAAAGAAAGGGTAAGCCTGCAGATGATTGAAATTTTAAAAAAATGCAATATTATATGACTGCAGTTTCACTTGCTGGTCATGATGTATTGAGTTGCTACAGGGCACACAGCACCAGGAAGAATCAGAATTAACCTTGGGCCTCTCTATGCATGACTTCCCTGAGTAAATCCCTCTACTTATCAGTTACAGTACACCAAGCCAGACACAAATACCGTGGTGTCTTTTTCAACAGATCTCAGTCCATACTTAAAAATGTTCAGATTTCAGATATCACATTCCTTTGTCCCTCTTCATAGTCTTAAAAGTTGCTTTTCACAAGACGATGACACGTCAAAAATTTAACCAAACCTTTAACCAAACATTTCAGTTTCCTAATTTCATATTAAAAAAAACATTTGGAATAACTTGCATGTCCTGTGTTCTTTATTGTTTGTAACCAAGCTCAATTTCATTATTCATCGATTATCATTGATTACACGTATTAAAAGAAACAATTTGATTTAAAAGCTTCTATGATTAGACATGTGGAGTTCCTGAACCAACATTGAAACATACTGAATAGTGAAAGGCTTCGATAGAGTGGATGTGGAGAGGATGTTTCCACTAGTGGGCGAGGCTAGGACTGGAGGTCATAACCTCAGAATTAAAGGACGTTCTTTTAGGAAGGAGATGAGGAGACATTTCTTTAGTCACAAGGTGGTGAATCTGTGGAATTCTTTGCCACAGAAGGCTGTGAGGCCAAGTCAGTGGATATTTTTAAGGCAGCGATAGATAGATTCTTGATTGGTACGGGTGTCACAGGTTATGGGGAGAAGGCAGGAGATTGGGGTTCGGAGGGAGAGATAGATCAGCCATGATTGATTGGCGGAGTAGACTTGATGGGCCGAATGGCCTAATTCTGCTCCTATTCGTTATGACCCCATGACCTTATGACAGACCACAATCAGTAAGGATAGATGACAAGTCATCCTCTACAATAATCTTCAACACTGGTGCTCCACAAGGATACATTCTCAGCCCACTACTTTACTCCCTCTTCACTCGCGACTCTGCAGCCAAATCCCAATCCAACTCAATCTGCAAATTAGCAGGAGATACCACCGTAGTCGAGGTATCAAATAATGACGGGATGAAGTACAGGATGGAAATTGTGAACTTTATAATCTGATGCCAAGATAACAATCTCTCCTGCAAGATAACGAATATTGTGATTGACTTCACATCCCAGTACACGTGACGGCGCTGAAGTAGAGATGGTCGAAAGCTTCAAGTTCTTAAGAATAAATATGACTGGCAATTTGTCCTGGACTATCCGCATTGAAGCTATGGCCAAGAAAGCACACAAATGCCTCCACTTCCTTAGAAGGCTTAAGAAGTTCAACATGTCCATAACAGCCTTCACCAACTTGCAGAGGTGTGCCGTAGGAAGCATTTTATCAGGATGCATTGCAGCATGGTTTGGGAAGAGCTCCATCTAAAATCTCAGGAAATTGCAGATAGATGTGGATGTAATCCAGAGCATCACACAAATTAACCTCCCTTCCATTGACTCCATCTACATTTCACACTGCTTCGGCAAGTACACCAGCATAATCAAGGACCGGTCTTACCCCCGTCACCCTCTTCCACCCTCCTCCCATCAGGCAAGAGATATAGAAGTTTGAAAATGCATACTTCCAGATTCAAGAACAGTTTCTTCCCAATCAGACAACTGTTCTGTCCTCTCATCAGGTCCTGACATCCCATTTACCTCATTGGAGACTGAACTGTCTTTAATTGGACTTTATTGCACTTTATAGAATTGTAGAAAATTAGAAAATAGGTGCAGGAATAGACCATTCAGCCCTTCAAGCCAGCACCACCATTCAATATGATCATGGCTGGTCATCTTAAATCAGTACCCCGTTCCGGCTTTCTCCCCCTATCCCTTGATTCTGTGAGCCGTAAGAGCTATATCTAACTCTCTCTTGAAAACATCCAGTGAATTGGCCTCCAATGCCTTCTGTGGCAGAGAATTCCACAGATTTACAGGGTGAAAGAGTTTTGCCTCATCTCAGTCCTAAATGGCCTACCCCTTATTCTTAAAATGATGTCTGGACTCTCCCAACATCGCTAACATTTTTCCTGCATCTTGCCCCTAAGATTTTTTTTTGTTTCTATGATATCCTCTCATCCTTCTAAATTCCAGTGAATATAAGCCCAGTTGATCAATTTTTTCATCATATGTCAGACTACGATATAAAGATAATTTTCAGAAGAAGCCTGCAAAATAAAATAAAATTTCCAAACGCAAGCCAGGTGGCTGTGTCCCCCATTCCATTTTTTTCATTAGTGTTGGTGTAAAGAAATGAAATGTGGACACAGCCACTTGGCTTGCATTTGGAAATTTTATTTTTCAGGTTTCTTCTGAAAATCATTTTTATATCATGTTCATCACCCACAGCAGATTTCCTCAGTAGATTTCACTTTACTCCATAGTTTAGTTTTATTTCAGTCCAGCTTATTGTCACGTGTTTCCAGAACCAGGGGCCACAGTCTTAGAATAAAGGGGAGGTCATTTAAGACTGAGGTGAGAAAAAACTTTTTCACCCAGAGAGTTGTGAATTTATGGAATTCCCTGCCACAGAGAGCAGTGGAGGCCAAGTCACTGGATTGATTTAAGAGAGAGTTAGATAGAGCTCTAGGGGCTAGTGAAGTCAAGGGATATGGGGAGAAGGCAGGCACGGGTTATTGATAGGGGACGATCAGCCATGATCACAATGAATGGCGGTGCTGGCTCGAAGGGCCGAATGGCCACCTCCTGCACCTATTTTCTATGTTTCTATGTTTCTATGTTTCTATGTTTCTATGTTTATTGTTTATTGTTACAGTGAAAAGCTTTTGTTGCGTGCTATCCAGTCAGCAGTAAGAGAATACATTATTACCATCATGTTGGTGGCACAGCAGTAGAGTAAGTAAGTAAGTTTTATTTATATAGCACATTTTAAGTCAACTCGCATTGACACCAAAGTGCTTTACATAAAATAGATAATAAGTTTCCATACCATAGAAAAAGGTTAAAAAAATGAATAAAATGGACACAACACATTATCGAGTTCAACACAAACATCCCCCCACAGCAGAATCAAAAATTTCCACTGTGGGAAAAGGCACCAGAAAGTTAAGTCCTCTTCCTCTGTGAAACACCCGATGTCGGGGCCCATTTGTGGGACGTACAGGTACAGGTTTCCAGGTTATTTGGCTTGGTATTAAGTAAAATTGTCCCTAATGTGTGTATGATAGTGTTAATATGTGGGGATTGCTGGTTGGCACAGACTTCGTGGGCCAAAGGGCCTGATTCTGCGCTGTGTCTCTAAACTAAACTAATAATCAGCCATTAGAGTAAAGCCCCTGTCCCACTTTGGAGACCTAAACAGCAACCTCTGGTGACCTTGCCTGCCACCCAAAAAAAAATCAAGGTCGAGGTGACCTGCAGCCTCCTACCACCTCCCACGCATATGTTGAAAACCTTCCTCGACTATGAAGTAAACCGGCTTCGACTAGACCTTCGACTAAAAAATTATCGATTTTTAAAACGGCAACCTATTTTTAGTCGAGGCCGGTTTTAATCATGATGATAAAATAACAGCAACCTAGATGAAGCCTCGACCACGCGGAAACCACTATCGACCATTAGCGAGAGTGATCAAAACCTCCTATGACCTCATGGAAACCTTGGGTGGCGGGCAAGATCACCAGAGGTTGCTGTTTAGGTCTCCTAAGTGGGACAGGCCCTTTACAGTATTTTGGGGCAATACGTCCTCAAATCTTATTGTACAGGTTTATCTACACTGAATATAACATATGGAAATTTCAAATTTTATGGCAACGAAATAGTCCTTCGGCCCAACTCACCCATGCCAACCAAGATATCTATCTGAGCTGGTCTCATTTTCCATTCATTTAGCCCTCATCCCTGTACACCTTTTCTATCCATGCACCTGTCCAAGTATCTTTTAAATCTTGATATTGTCTTTCCTCTACTGCTTCCTCTGGCAACTCGATACATACACCCTCTACTCTATGTGTGAAAGAGTTGCCCATCAGTTCTCTTTAAAATCATCTCCACTCAACTTAAATCTATGCCTTCTAGTTTTAAATTCTCCAGTCACGGAGTAATCCACCCTATCTATACCCCTTATGATTTTATGTACTTCTGTAAGGTCACTCCACAATCTCTTATGCTTCAGGGGAAAACGACCTAGGTATCCAGCCTTACCTATAGCTCAAGGCTTACTTTAATTAATCTTTTCTGTACCGTCTCCAGCTTAATGTCATCCTCCATGTATCTGGACAAACAGAATTGTGCATGGTGGTGGTCTCACCAACAACTTACACAGTTGCAACTTGATGTACTGTTGTCAGGCCCTGATGGATGAAGGCATGCGTGGCAAACACTTTCTTTCCCACTCTGTCAACATTAGTCACCACTTTGAAGGAAAGATTTACCTGTTCCTTAACACACTCCAGGGCTCCACCATTTAGTGTGCAAGTCCTGTCCTGGTTTAACTTGCCTATACAACACTTTATACATGTCCGAGTTAAATTCCATCTGCGATTTCTTGACCCGCTTCCCCAGTTCTTCTAGATCCTGTTGTGATTAGATAAATCTTTGCTGTAAATAGTGCTTTAATGGTTCAATGAATATTTATTGTCACATGTGCAATTAAATATTGCACAGTGAAATTCATCTTGCATATAATGCCAACATCACCACGAGTGGCGCCATTTCATTGAGTTCAATGTCCGGATTCCCGCGTGTTCGTTCTGCTCCAGATCCCCTCCATCACCCGTGACCGGCTCAGCCCACGAACCATCATCTCTCTCCTCTCCTCTCCGCGCCGGCCATCTTGTATCCCGGTGACAACCACCTACAGCCTACCTAAAGGAGCTGGAGACATTACCCCGGTTCACCCTGCCCCCGACCCTTGTTCTCCCCGCCCAATATCTCCAGTAACTCCATCCATTCCACGTCCGATGAGCTTTTTCGAGTGGTTCCTCGTCCGAAGAACTCCCAAGCAAGTTTAGCTGCCTGTCGAAGCCTCTCCACTGGTTTCGGCTGACAGACGAAACCCCCAGGCTCGTTTGACCGTCTGGTGAAGTCTCCATGCACGTTCAGCCTTCTGACGGAGCATCCAGCATTTCTGCCTCAAATGAGCTCTGGCCGGTTCAGCCATCCACTGAGCCCTCAGTGCCTTCTGGGTGGACATCTTGGCCACGGCGCTTCGGAAAAAGCCTCCGTTTCCTCGGTGGGAAGGCTTGGCGGAGACAAGTGGAACCCCATTAAACCAATGCCGGTCTGAGAGCAATCCTATTCCCACACTTATTTTCCTGTAACCTATTCTCTTTCACATTTCCATACGCAAACTCCTGCACCAACCTACTCCTGGGACAGAGACTTACTGGAGCACATTTGTGTTTCTTCAAGAGCAGTACCTCAGTTTAAAAAAAAATAGACCTCTGCCATGAGCATTTAGTTTTAAGGCATGCTAACTTTTTTTAAATACTCTGCATCAAAACATCAGGAAACCACATCAAATTATGTGAGGTACAATAACATATTCAGCATGTTCCTGTTTAGCATCTGTACCTGGAAATAAAACACGCTTTTTGTGAATTCACAGGAATTGTTGCCAATTTTTTTTCGGGAGACACATATGGGTATGAAACACATCCATGTTTTCCAACATCCGGAGTTTCTTGTATCTCCATACTTTAGTTCACCAAAGCAGGAGTAATCCAATCTCCAGGGTCTACACATTTAAATAGTCCCCCGCCCTCAAATCATATCATTGGCTTCACCCCCAATTTTCAAAAAAGTATCATAAAAGATTTTCTTTTGAGTTCAAATATCAAATCTCTGCAGTCACAATCAAAGCATATAGTGGACTTTCACTGACAATAGACAATAGACAATAGACAATAGGTGCATGAGTAGGCCATTTGGCCCTTCGAGCCAGCACCGCCATTTAATGTGATCATGGCTGATCATCCCCAATCAGTACCCCATTCCTGCCTTCTCCCCATATCCCCTGACTCCACTATTTTTAAGAGCCCTATCTAGCTCTCTCTCGAAAGCATCCAGAGAACCCGCCTCCACTGCCCTTTGAGGCAGAGAATTCCACAGACTCACCACTCTCTGTGAGAATTTTTTTTTCCTCATCTCCGTTCTAAATGGCTTACTCCTTATTCTTAAACTGTGGCCCCTGGTTCTGGACTCCCCCAACATCGGGAACATGTTTCCTGCCTCTAGTGTGTCCACGCCCTTAACAATCTTATATGCTTCAATGAGATGCCCTCTCATCCTTCTAAACTCCAGAGTGTACAAGCCCAGCTGCTCCATTCTCTCAGCATATGACAGTCCCACCATCCTGGGAATTAACCTTGTAAACCTACGCTGCACTCCCTCAATAGCAAGAATGTCCTTCCTCAAATTAGGGGACCAAAACGGTACACAATACTCCATGTGTGGTCTCACTGGGGCTCTGTACAACTGCAGAAGGACCTCTTTGCTCCTGTATTTGATTCCTCGTGTTATAAAGGCACTGCTTGTAATCAGATTGTAAAATAAATTCTAATTAGATGCAATCTGGATATAATGACTACTTTAAAGTTCGGGTTTGGTTTGGAATCATTTGTGAACAAGGGATCACAAACTGGACTGTTAAGATCTGTAGTGCTGCCTCTTGATCAGCTCCGTGTCATTTGCGTCTAAAACTAACATTTGATGCAAGTTAATTGCTTTCTTCTGTTCATTCTACTGATATTACAGTGCCAAATGACAAACAAGAGGTATCAGCTACTCATACACTGTACAAAGCAAATGAGTAGCAGCCATGTGTAGGAAGGAACTGCAGACGCTGGTTCACACTGAAGATAAAAATAAGTAGCCATTTGTGATTATATATTAAGATCCCAATTTCTGTTATTGATCCCTGTTGTTTCTTTATGTTTTCAGGGACAGTCAGTGGCCGTACTGATCCAGAAAGACATTTCCGCGCCCCATGTAAGTGAAATAAAGTTTGGCACTATCCAATAGTTTTGTTCCTGTCTTCTATGACTACTCCTGAATCATTGGCCTTTCAGTCTCGCATTACCTGGACAATAACCCTCTCGCATTAACCAGCAACACGAATGAATTGTGTAGGAAGGAGCTGCAGAAGGAATGGGTGACGTTTTGAGTCAAGACCCTTCTTCAGACTGAAAGTCAGGGGAGAGGGATACACAGAGATAAGGAAGGGTAGGGTGTGAAAACGAGACATAAAAAGGGTATGTGGACCAAGGAAAATGTCCTGACCTCCTCCATTGTCAGAGTGAGGCCCAGCGCAAATTGAAGGAACAGCATCTCATATTTTGCTTCGGCAGTTTACAACATTGATTTCTCTAACTTCAAATAACCCTTGCTTTTCCTCTCTCTCCATTCCTCCCCCATACTAGTTCTTTTCTAATTTTTTTTAATTTAAATTTTTTTTTATTAGAAGCAAGTGTACAAAAATATAACCAGCGGCATATAACATAATACAGTTATTGTACGGCTTCAATTTTGACTTTTAGGTATATTTAAGAGAAAATAAGAGAGAAAAAGCAAGAGAGTGAAAAAGTGGAATGTGCAAGGATAGAAGCCCTAGACTACCAAAGTGGTGTAGCCAAAGAGTAAGTAAGTAATGACCTTGTATACTTCCCACAAGGCCCTGGACAACAGTCTCCAATCTTCCTGCATAGCCCATCATGAATAGGCCTAAAGCATACAGTCTTCTTACCTGAACCCCAGTCATTGATACTGGTGTTAATTCTCTACTACTCCAAACTTTTATGATAATAATAATAATAATAAATTTTATTTATGGGCGCCTTTCAAGAGTCTCAAGGACACCTTACAAAAATTTAGCAGGTAGAGGAAAAACATGTAAGGGGAATGAAATAAATAGTAGAGACATGACTAGTACACAAAGTAAAGACAGAATTCAATACAAAACACAATATGAGGCAATTAATGCACAGATGAAAAGGGAGGGGGACGTGGGGCTACGGATAGGCAGAGGTGAAGAGATGGGTCTTGAGGCGGGACTGGAAGATGGTGAGGGACACGGGATTGCGGATCAGTTGGGGGTGGGAGTTCCAGAGCCTGGGAGCTGCCCTGGAGAAGGCTCTGTCCCCAAAACTGCGGAGGTTGGACTTGTGGATGGAGAGGAGACCGGCTGATGTGGATCTGAGGGACCGTGAGGGTTGGTAGGGGGAGAGGAGGTCGGTGAGATATGGGGGGGCCAGATGGTGGAGGGCTTTGTAGGTGAGGATCAGGATCAGATGATGTAACCATATAATTTATATAGCTCTGAAGAAGGGTCTCACCCCGAAATGTCACCCATTCCTTCTCTCCAGAGATGCTGCCTGTCCCGCTGAGTTACTCCAGCATTTTGTGTCTATCTATCTTTAATTTACATCGGAGTTGGATCATTGATCTGTGCAGAGTCCAACCTTTACATTTCTACATTAGTGTGAGCTCATGGGCCAAGAACTTACTGAACATCAGTGCAAGGTTGAGTCTATGTTGTTAACACTGTTTATCAAAAATAAATGCACGTGATTTAACAGGTTAGATACTCATAATTTAAAACTGATCATTATTCAGGGCTAGTTTTCAGTCACCGCACTTATATTGATCATAAAAAGATGCTATTTAAAGGATGTTGTCATTGTAGGAATATGACCCAAATTTCTCTGTGGCATAATCGCCTAAATGAATTAATATTTTACAATAGAAGTAATCTTCCAATATTAAAGAACCATAATCTGCATGCTTGCTAATTACTGGACTGTACATAGTGCCCCAGGTCTCCCCAATGAAATTATTTGTTTTAATTGAGGCATAATTAATTGGAAGATCAAATAAAATCTTTGAAATACATTAATAGTCAAAGAAAATACATCACATAAATCCCAGAGGTAATCAATGATAATCAGAGCGGCCTTACTTTGAAGCTGTAATACTTGACTTAGATTTATGGTAAGAGCGGCCTTACTTTGAAGCTGTAATACTTGACTTAGATTTATGGTAACTGAAGCTTTCAGGATAGACCTTGGTCTTAAGATAGACACAAAATGCTGGAGTAACTCAGCGGGACAGGCACCATCTCTGGAGAGTCGGGTCGAGACACTTATTCGGTTTAAACCAACATCTGCAGTACCTTCCGAGATATTGGTTTTATTTAATTACAGAGGACAGATGATATGGGACCAGTCATATGTACAGGAAGGAACTGCAGATGCTGGTTGACACAGAAGATAGAGACAAAATGCTGGAGTGACTCGGAAGTGCAAGCAGCATCTCTGGAGAGAATGAATGAGATACATGTATATCCCTGACCAATCCTCTTTTTTTAATTTTATCTTTGAAACAGATCATACATTAACCATGATTCTGAGATTTGGTTAGAGTTTAGTTTATTGTCACGTGTACCGAGGTACAGTGACAAGCTTTTGTTGCATGCCAACCAATCAGTGGAAATACAATACATGATTACAAGTGAGCCATGCACATTGTACAGATACATGATAAAGGGAATAATGTGAATAACATGTATTGCAAAATGAAGTCTAGTAAAGTCCGATTAAAGATAGTCCAAGGGTCTCCAATTAGGTAGAAAGTAGTTCAGCACTGCTCTCTTGTTGTGGGAGGATGAATCAGTCACCTGGTAACAGCAGAGAAGAAATTGGGCCTGAATCCGGAGGTGTGCGTTTCACACTTATATACCTTTTGCTGATGGGAGAGGGGAGAAGAGGAAGTGGCCAGGGTGCGACTCGTTCTTGATTATGCTGCTGGCCTTGTCAAGGCAGTGAGAAGTGTAAATGAAGTCAAGGAAGGTTGGTTTGTGTGTTGGTCTGGACTGTGTTCACAATTCTCTGCAATGTCTCTGCAATATGAAAATTGCTGCAATTGAATAGTGTCTGGAGCATATTGTGAAGCCATTGTGTCAAAGAGTCACACAGCATGGAAACAGGCTCTTCAGCTTAACTAGCCCATGCCCACCAAGATGCCCCATCTACACTGTGTCAGAAGGAACTGCAGATGCTGGTTTTAACCGAAGATAGACACAAAAAGCTGGAGTAACTCAGCGGGACAGACAGCATCTCAGGAGAGAAGGAATGGATGACATTTCGGGTCAATACCTTTCTTCAGAATTGTCCCTAGTGTGTGCAGGGCAGTGTTAATGTGCGGGGATCACTGGTCGGTGCGGACTCAGTGGGACGAAGGGCCTGTTTCCACACTGTGTCTTTAAACTGAACAAAACTAAACAACTGATATCCATCACATTAAAAACCTTTCGCTCTCAGTTTCCATCACTTTGTTGGTCACCGACAGCCTGTTCCATGAACATTCTGCAGCTTCAGAGAATCTGATCTGTGGCTCTGCCATTATGGCAGGAGTAAAGCAGAGAAGGAACAGATTTGGTTCAGCAGAAAAGCACTCCTTTACTTGTCACCAGTGGAGTTAACGAGGAGAGCAGGCTTTGCCTGGGATCATCTTGCAGCCATCACATTGAGGGCATTATTCTGCCTCAGAGACAGGAGACGCCAGGTTGCACACCCTGACAAGATGATAATGGAGTCTCAGATAGCTGAAAAATGCTTAAAAGCTTTTTCGTCCAATTGCATTCCTGTCACTCCGGCATTTTCCTAAAAACAATTCTCCATTAGAGTGTTTTGTCAGCAGCTTTAATAAGTAGGAGTTAGTGTATCAAAGAACGATGAAAGAAGTCCATCTTTTGTTTAGGTTTAATTTAAGGCTTTACAGATATTGTACTTCTTATCAGGGTGGCTCTTCTAAATTAGTCTCCTTCCTGTATGAGCTAATACCTTAATTTGTTTAGAGCCTTTTACATTAATAGCTTCCTGCGAAAACCAAAGGGACAATGGTTGCATTAAATGAAGCACGTACTTTGACTCAACTAGTAATTACAACTATGCTGTTAAAGTTAGCTCTCCTAATTACTTAAATAAACTGATAAAGATTGCAGATAGATGCAGAAGGTGAAAAGAAATTGGACTTTAAGGTTAAAGCATTAATGAATATGTACAAGAGGAAGTCTCACGAACAAGCTGTTAAGGGAACCAGAACCAGATTTATTTTAAACGCAAAATGCTGGTGTAACTCAGCGTGACAGGCAGCATCTCTGAATGGAAAGAATGGGTGATGTTTCAGGTCGAGACCCTTCATCAGACCGAGAGTCAGACAATAGACAATAGACAATAGTTGCAGGAGTAGGCCATTCGGCCCTTTGAGCCAGCACCGCCATTCAATGTGATTATGGCTGATCATCTACAATCAGTAGCCCGTTCCTGCCTTCTCCCTTGCCTCTGCTATCTTTACAAGCTCTATCTAACTCTCTCTTGAAAGCATTCAGAAAACCAGACTCTACTGCCCTCTGAGGCAGAGAATTACACACACTCACAACTCTGTGAGAAAAAGTGTTTCCTCGTCTGCGTTCTAAAGTAGAGTGTGGTAGATTAGTCCCAGCAGCTACCAGTAGTATAGACAGTGACTCTAAAAGTTTCTAAATTATATTTGAAAAAAAAAATGCATTTAACATTTTCTATATTTAACCAAATTTTTATTCTGCAGGAACTATACATCAGGAGGTGCAACTCCAGAGCCAATAAGATCATGGGAGACCCCTTCCACCCCTGCAACGGACTGTTCCAGCTGCTACATTCAGGCAAACGCCTCCGTTGCCATGCGGTGAGAACGGAGAGGTTGAGAAGGAGTTTCTTCCCAGAGGCCATTAGGACTGTAAACTCCTATCTCAGCAGAGACCAACTTTACTGGACCACTCTACTGCTTTTTTGCTTTTTTTTAATCGCTGTTTTTTCCCCTTTTTCCTTTCACCCACAATATTTAATATGTAAAAGAATATGTGATTCTGTTTGTAGTTTGTTTGGTTGTTTGTTTGTTTGTCTTTTTGCCCAAAGTCCGTGAGCATTGCCACTTTTCATTTCATTGCACATCTCGTATGTGTATGTGACGAATAAACTTGACTTGACTTAGCTAAACTTAACTGCCTTTCCCAATTTGCCCAAGGAAAAAGTCAATGAGCTGCCTTCTTGAACTGCCACCACCATACTTCTGGGTGAAAGTACACACACATAGTGTTTAGTTTAGTTAAGTTTAACTTAGTTTAGAGATATCTCTTAACTTAGTTTAGAGATACAGCGTGGAAACAGGCCCTTCAGCCACCGAGTCGGTGCCGACCAGCGATCATCACACATTAACATTATCCTACACATACTAGGGATAATTTTCATTTTTTTACCAAGTCAATTAACCTACAAACCTGTACGCCTTTTGAGTGTGCGAGGAAAGTGAAGATCTCGGAGAAAACCCACACATGTCACGTGGAGAACGTACAAACTCCATGGAGGCAGCACCCATAGTCAGGATCGAACTCGGCAGCAACTCTACCGCTGCGCCATCGTGCTGCCCTAGTGTTGTTGGGAAGGAATTTGCAAGAAGTTAATCCAACTGTTTGAAGCCTTGTTTCCAACGCAGAAAGGTTCACAGAACTAGGGTGAGAGGAATCATCCATTTAGTACCTCTAGCTGAACTTGGTTGCAAATGTTTTAACTTGTAAAGGGCCTGTCCAACTTGCATGCGACTGCATGCGTTTGGCGTGACCAAAACGGAAGCGTAGTTCGCGCTAAGTTAGTGCTAAGTTCACAGTGAGTACGGGCAAATTACGCGGTAAGTACGCGGTAAGTACGCGCTAAGTTTGCGCTAAGTTCGCGTGTGACCTAATTCGTGTCATATTCCCGTTGTTTGTATGTTTGAACGAAATTCATGGAGGTGGCAGTGGTTTAAATACAGTTTGGAATGCGGATTGAAACAAGAGTTTGACTCATGGCTTGGGCCCCTATTGTTATCTCCAATGTCACATTGATTTTCTTCAGACAGCCTCCTTCTCCAAGTTTCATGAGGAAAAATAGCAAAGTCTTTGTTTCTTATCTCCCAGTTTGTCATTAAGCTTACTGCTGAGAACAAAGTTTTCACACTAAGTAAAGTTGCATTAATTGTGCCTGCTCAATGCCAGAGCAAATATTCAATGAATTTGAGGGGGTGGGATTGGGGTGTGCTGGTGGGACAGGGTGGGTAGGGGAGTCCCAATGTGTAGGGAACTCTGTTTTACGTACTCCCATTCAAATCAGCTGTAATTTCATTCACACAAACGACTGTGCACAGTGAACTGTGAAATTAACAAGAGTAAATAGGCAATATTCTGGTCTGTGCTGTATCAGGGTTGTTTGTATCAATATGACCCCCCCCCCCCCCCCACATCTCCCAACTCCCCACACATCTCAGCCATAGCTTTAGTTTCATTGCTTGTAAACTTTAGCGTCATATAGTGGAAACCGGCCCTTCAGCCCAACTCGGCCAACATTTCCCAGCTACACGAGTCCCACCTGCCCTCGTTAGTCCAAACCTGTCCTATCCATGTACCTGTCTAACTATTTCTTAAACATTGGGATAGTCCCTGCCTCAACTACCACATCTGGCAGCTTGTTCACACATACTTGATTAGTACGGGTGGTTATGGGGTCAGAGGTTATGGGGAGAAGGCTGGAGAATGGGGTTAGGAGAGATAGATCAGCCATGATTGAATGGTGGAGTAGACTTGATGGGCTGAATGGCCGAATTCTACTCCTTTTCCTTATGACATGATTCACTACCCTTTGTGTGAAAAGGTTACCCCTCAGATTCCTATTAAATCTTTCCCTCTTCACCTTAAACCTATGTCCTCTGGTCCTCGATTCACCTACTCTGGGCAAGAGACTCATGCATTCGTAAAGAAAATATTGATGGTATAATTGTGATTCTGCTGTCCAATTATAAATCTTCACAACAGACCTTTAACATTAAACGTAGACCTAGACTTTAGGTGTGGTGTCAGCATGATGCCACTGTGCGAAAGGAAATAAAAAGCTGAAACTCTTTACGCATACATTTTTTCAGGGCCAACTATTTGAAACATTTATAACAGGAATTGATAGATTGTTAGCGTAGGCTTTTCCCCTCTCCAGACAATCAAACTGTTCCTGCATTATTTAATAATCATGGAAACAATAATACTATTTACAATCTATTATTTATTTTACACTCACAGAGGGCGCCTGCTGACATTATGAATATTAATATTCATGAATTGATCTATTCATCTTTTTGCATGACTTTATAAGAAGATGAGGGGAAGCCGATCCCAAAATGATTGTGCAGCACTAATTGATAACGCATCTGAATTGCATTATTTAAACCTATTTGATTGTGCAGTGTCAGTGCACTGTATTACCCCACAGTGTTGCCAGAGCAGATACACTGTCATAATGGGGCATTCATTTCATTTTCTTTCAGTCAGCTGGGTCCTGGAGACTCCTTATTGTAGACGATACAGTTTTAATTAGCTACTTTACGCATATGTTTTTACGCATATGTTAGTAGAAGGACAGTCTGTAAGTCGGTAGGGAAGGTTTAGTTTAGTTTAGTTTAGTTCAGTTTAGTTTAGAGACACAGCACTGAAACAGACCCTTTGGCCCACCGAGTCCATGCCGACCAGCGATCCCCGCACATTAACACGAGCTTCTACACAGTATGGATAATTTTACACTTACACCAACCCAATTAACCTACAAACCTGCACGTCTTTGGCGTGTGGGAGGAAACCAAAGATCTCGGAGAAAACCCACGCAGGTCACGGGGAGAACATGCAAGCTCCGTGCAGACAGTACCCGTAGTCGGGATCGAACCTGGGTCTCCGGCGCAGCAAGGCAGCAACTCTACCGCTGCGCCACCGCGCCATTTGATGAAAGGAAGTTCAGCAGATAGGAAAGGCAGGAGCATGGCAGGGAGAGGCAGGACTTTTGGTTTAAGTTGCATTCATTTCAATGCAGGAGGCCTGACAAGTAAGGTGGATGAAGTCAGGGCGTGCAGAGAAACATGCAACTGGGGCGTTAGAACCATGACAGAAACCTGGCGAAGGGAGACAGTACTGGCAGCTTAATGTTCCAAGGTACATGTGCTACTGATGACATAGGGATGGGGATAAGAGGGGTTAATTCCCGGGATGGCAGGACTGTCCTTTGTTGATAGAATGGAGTGGCTGGGCTTGTACACTCTGGAATTTAGAAGGATGAGATGGTATCTTATTGAAACATTTAAAATTATTAAGGGTTTGGACACGCTAGAGGCAGGAAACAGGTTCCAGATGTTGAGGGAGTCCAGAACCAGGGGCCACAATTTAAGAATGAGGAGTAAGCCATTCGGAACATAGATGAGCAAAACATTCTCACACAGAGAGTCTGTGGAATTATCTGCCTCAGAGGGCATTGGACGCCAGTTCTCTGGATGCTTTCAAGAGAGAGCTAGACAGAGCTCTTAAAGATAGTGGAATCAAGGGATATGGGGAGAAGGCAGGAACGGGGTACTGAATGGGGATGATCATCCATGATCACAATGAATGGCGGTGCTGCCTTGAAGGGTCAAATGGCCTACTCCAGCACCTATTGTCTATTGTCTATTTTCTATTGTCTATTGGAAGGAGGAGTTACCTTATTGATTAATGAGAATGTCAGAGCGGTAGTCTGAGATGACATTACTGATGGTTTGTCCAGTGAGCATATATGGGTGGAATTGAGAAATTAAAGGGATTTGTATGACTGACTTGGCAAATGAAATTCCTTGTATGTTGCAAAACATACTTGGCTAATAAAGTATTATTGTATTGCATTGTATTGTATTACGATCACCTTGTTGGGATTGTACTATAGGATCAATATAGTCAATGGGAACTAAAAGAGCAAATATGCCAGCTGATGCTAGAATAATAGGTTGGTCATAATTAGGGATTTTATCTTTGCCAATATAGACTGTGATTGTCATCGTGCCAAAGGCTTAGACGGGGTGGAATTTGTCAAATATGTTCAAGAAAGTCTCCTTTGGCAATAGGTAGAGGGCCCTGCAAGGGAGAGGTCAAAGCTTGACCTATTCTTAGAACATTGGTTACAGTAGGTGACTGAAGTGTCAATAGGTGAGCCTTTATGACTTCCAACCATCTCTGCTAGGTGGATTACTGGAGAGGATTCTGAGGGATAAGATATATTAGCATTTTGATACGCAGGAGCTAATCGCCAGCAGTGTCTTCAACCAGATGAACATGTTTTGGATTATTTGTTAACCCCTAAACTGAGAACTACAACACTACTCTATGACAACAATCAAAATGCTCACATATGCTCACTTTTTCTTGTGCCTTTGCAATCGTCAATGGATGAGTGAAAACCCGTCTGCATTCTGTGTGCACTTGCTGACCTTTGTGAGTTCTTATACTACTTCCTTGCTTCTCGCTGGCCCTGGTGATACTCTCGCTCCCTTTTTCTCGTAGTATTACAGTATCCTGACAATCTTCTCAACTCTTCTTGCAGAAAACACACTCAGCCATGGCTGTCTGTTGTTCATTTGAAACTAGAAACAATACTCATACGTTAAGGTTAGGGTTAGGTTAGGGTTCAATCGCGTAATTACCCTTTCTTAAATACACAATATTCAGATTCCATTCATACACCTACAAAGCAGAGTACTTTAATGCATTTGAATGCATAATACTATTGAAATTACAATGACAGGTAATGCAGACATACCAGCCTTCAAAAAGCCTTCAAATGCTCTATAACCCTCTAGTAGTCTTGTCGAGAGCCGGAATATTTTAATAAGATTTGATGACAATTTCTTGAAGGCTATAATTATAGTGAAGATAGTTAGAAGGCTATTGAAGGTTGTTTGAATGCTAATGAAGGCTATTTCTGGACTGCACTGTGGAGTACCACTGCTACCAGTTAGACAAGTTGCCATGTTCCTGGATTTATGAAATAGATAATGAAATATGAATTTCTCTAATGTCGGAAGCTAATTTGCATATCCACTTTCCCATGCTAGGGCTTTTTTTGACTTTTAGTAGGGTGTCCAGAAGACTATACTGGAATGTACTGCAATAGAATAAATTATTTTTCAATTAGTGGTGGGTAACTCCCTCAAATTTGCTAGATTGACAAGACTAAAGGGCCTGTCCCACTTTGGCGTCATTTGCAGGTCATTTACGCGACAGTAGTTCGAAAATCGTCTAGCAGTATGACAGCCGCGCGCCAAGTGCTCTTGAGGGCCCAGTTTCTTTTTGGAGCCATTTGCGATGTCGTTCGTACTTAGTCCGATCTCAGTGGCAAGGATTTTCCCAGTGAAAAACTTTCAAAACTACGCGCGCTTTATACCTGGGCGGTCACGTGGTACGGCGCTCAAATGAAGCGCAAATGGCGTGCCGAAGGCGTATGGGCGGCGCATGGTTATGGACGTTGACGCACGGTGATGCATAATAAATTAGCATAGGCAATGTTCCTGCGTAACCGTGCGTAACCATGCATCACCACATGTTACATGTACGCCGTCAGTACGTTAGCGTAAGCCATCAGTACATCAGCGTGCACAAGGGATACGTCACGCAGGTGGCGTGCAAGGATTTTGAGCATTCCAAAATCCTGGGGCACCGCGCGTTATCACGCGTCACTGCATACACCACTACGCCTCACCACGCGCCATGCTCGCGTCACATGCGTGTCTCGACGTGCCAACCAATTTGTAGGATGTCGCGTAAATGACGCGCAAATGACGTCCAAGTGGGACATGCCCTTAATTGTACAGAGTAGGCAGAGGAGCAACGTCGCAACTGCATGGACTTGGTAAACTGAGCGAATTTCAAGGATCCAGCAATGGACATGAATGTTTAGTTTACAGTAGTTTAGTTTAGAGAAACAGCATGGAAACAGCCCCTTCGGCCCAACGAGTCTGCACAGACCCACGATCCCCACACACCGAAACTATCCTGCACACACCTTGGACAATTTTACATTCATACCAAGCCAATAACCTACCAACCTGTCCATCTTTGAAGTGTGGGAGGAAACCAATGATCTTGGAGAAAGCTCACGCGGTTACGGGGAGAACGTACAAACTCTGTGAAGACAGCACCCAGAGTTGGGATCAAACCCGGGTTTCTGGTGCTGAAAGGTAGCAACTCTGCCACTGTGCCACCACGCCACTCGAATGAACAGGTCACAGTTACTGACTTGTCAGGAAATATATCGTGTTGCTACCTAGACCATCCTAGTGTTCCCAGACCAGAAGTCTTGGGTGGATCAGAAAAGCTGCAGTCTACCAAGACCCAGGATTGCAATGGTTTCTCAATGGGTTCTCTTGGCAAGTCCAAGGCCCAACTTGCCCACCACGGTCAGACTTTTGAGGGGGAGCGAGGAACACCTGCTCAGCCCGACGACGGAGGACTCGTCAGATGAAGGTCCGCAGTGGACCGATGACTGGCAGGCCCGGCTCACCCACCCCGTACTCCGAAACAGCCCCAAGCCACCGGCATTGACGG
Organism: Amblyraja radiata; assembly: GCF_010909765.2. Classification (NCBI taxonomy): domain Eukaryota; kingdom Metazoa; phylum Chordata; class Chondrichthyes; order Rajiformes; family Rajidae; genus Amblyraja; species Amblyraja radiata. The sequence goes on from NC_045961.1 coordinate 12,618,593, forward strand.
AACCGCGCCACTGAGAGCGAGGGGGGGCCGAGATGAGGAGGGACCGAGATGAGGAGGGATCGAGATGAGGAGGGACCGAGATGAGGAGGGACTGAGATGAGGAGGGACTGAGATGAGGAGGGACCGAGATGAGGTGGGACCGAGATGAGGAGGGATCGAGATGAGGAGGGACCCGGCGTAGGGTGCTGCCAAGAACAAAGGTGGATCTGGCGGGGGGGAATGGGGGACCGCTGCCATGTGCGGCGGCAAGCAGTAGATAACACTGTTCGGTACTTTTGTAACCTTGCCAGCACCAACACGTGGAGACACTTGTGTACTGCCCAGGTCATATGCCCAACAAAGCTTTTCACTGTACCTACTGTAGGTACCCTAAGTACATTTGGCAATAAAGTGTCATCCATCCATTCATTCATTCATTCATTCACTCAATGTACTTTGATTGTTCGCACTATCATGGTTTACTTAGTGATAATTTATTGTTTATTGATTTGTCGTTGTCGTTACATCTAATGTGCGTGTAAAGCAGCAGAGAGTAGGACTTTCATTGTTATGGTTCAAAACCAGGTCTGGCGTCAAATAAACGCTCTTAAAACTCTTGAAACCTTTGAAGGTATGATAAGTTAAATTGAGCATTTCATGGATAAAGAAGGAATGGGCTGGACATAGATGGTCTCCTGCAATGTATTATTCTTTCTCTGAGGCTTTTCTCCACCTTCCTGGTGGTCCTATGTTCATGTTGAATTTTTTCCATTTTGCAAGCAACCACAAGCTTTGTCATTTTTGATGTAGTTGACCTGGTGGTGAACCCTACATTTTAGGAAAAATGATGGGAATCGCATAGAGAGATATTAGAATCAAATGGGTCTGTACATATTTAGTCAGTCATTCTAATGGCAGGGAAGTGAAGGGCAGTGTATTTTCCTGGATGGTAAAGGAGAAGCAAACATAATTTCAGGAAAGAGAAATGATTGACTGTCATTAAAGAAAAGAAAGCATGATGGAGGAAAGCCACGATGGAGCAGAACATAGAGACATTTGCAGATGAGAATACAATTGTGAGAGTGGTAATTGAGGAAGAGCCTGTGAAACTGATGCAAGATAATATCTCCAGGTGCAAGGATTTAGATGTAGCAATAGTCGTCAAGGACCATAGTCTTTTATTATGAAAGACAGCACCAATAAATTCACTATTATAAATTATAAAAGGACTGGACAAGCTAGATGCAGAAAAAATGTTCCCAATGTTGGGCGAGTCCAGAACCAGGGGCCACAGTCTTAGAATAAAGGGGAGGCTATTAAAGACTGAGGTGAGAAAAAACTGTTTCACCCAGAGAGTTGTGAATCTGTGGAATTCCCTACCACTAAGGGCAGTGGAGGCCAAATCACTGGATGGATTTAAGAGAGAGTTAGATAGAGCTCTAGGGACTAGTGGAATCAAGGTATATGGGGAGAAGGCAGGCACGGGTTATTGATTGTGGACGATCAGCCATGATCGCAATGCATGGCGGTGCTGGCTCAAAGGGCCGAATGGCCTCCTCCTGCACCTATTTTCTATGTTTCTATGTTTCTACTCCCTGGCTTGTTGCGAAACCAGATGGATTACAGAGTATGACAATTGATTATGGAGTTTTGAATAAGTTTTCCAGCACATTTCCCAACAGCAATGTGAAGGAAGGAAGCGAACTCTATCAGCGGTAGAGTTGCTGCACTACAGCGAATGCAGCGCCGGAGCCCCGGGTTCGATCCATATATGGGTGCTGTCTGTACGGAGTTTGTACATTCTCCCCGTGACCTGCGTGGTTTTTCTCCGAGATCTTCAGTTTCCCACATTCCAAAGACGTACAGGTTTGTAGGTTAATTGGCTTGGTAAATGTAAAAATTGTCCCTAGAGGGTGTAGGATAGTGTTAATGTGCGGGGATCGCTGGTCGGCGTGGACCCGGTGGGCCTGTTTCCGTCCTGTATCTCGAAAAGAAAAACTGCAGATGTTGGTTTAAACCGAAGATAGACACTGAAAGCTGTAATAACTAAATGGGTCAGACACCATCGCTGGAGAAAAGGAATAGGTGGCATTTCAGGTCGTTTCGGCTAAAGCAGGGGCTCGAACCGAAATGTCACCAATTATTTTTCTCCAGTGATGTTGTCTGATCCGCTGAGTTACTCCAGCATTTTGTGTCTGTCCCAACAGCAATTGTTGCGGTAGTTCTAATTATCATTTAAAAAAATTATATTTTTATTAGAAGCTATGTACAGTCGTATAAACCGTGGCATATAACATTATACATTTCATGTACAACTTCTTGTTTTAAATTTAACAATAGAGAAATAACAGAAGCAAGAAAAAGAGCAAAGAAAAGAGTAAGGAAAGTAGTGATGTGTAAGCCCCAGGAGTTAACGTGGAAGGATAGAGAGGAACCCATAAAGATGTAAAAAGAAAAAGAAAACAAGAAAGGAAACAAAAAAAAAGAAGAGAAAAACGAAAAAAACAGAACAGAAAAAAAAGGAATATAGCTACTTCATATCTTTCCACACCTCTCACCCTGTTCTGAAATGGTTAATTTCCAGAGTTATGTTGCACCATATTATATTTGTAATAAATCGATGAAAGGAGACCATATCTTTAAGAATTGTTCTGATTTTTCTGCTAGGATGAATCTCATATCTTCGAGATGTAACATTCCAGACATGCTTGTGATCCACATTTTAAGCGTTGGGGTGGGTGCATTTTTCCAAAATGTGAGTATGAGTTTTTTTGCCGTTATCAAGCCATAGTTAAGGAAACAATTTTGAAATGAAGTTAGTTCAGAACAGGCTTCCATTGTTCAGAAAATAATCAATTCTGTGTTAGGGTCCAATTTTATTTTAAATAGTTTTGTAAAGATTTCAAAAATGTATTTCAAAAATGTATGAAGTTTTATGCAAGAGACGAAGGAGTGTGCTATAGTTGCTTCTTGAGATAAACATTTATCACAGATAGGGGAAACATTTGGAAAAAATTTATTCAGTTTGGTTTTCGAGTAATATAGTCTATATAAAATTTTAAATTGGATTAAGATATGTCTTACATTAATCGCGCATTTATGTACATATAGCAGGTATTTATCCCATCTGTCTTTAGAAATGTTTATAGATAATTCGTTCCCACTCTCTTCTTATTGCATCTGAGGATGGTATTTCTATATTTAAATAATATTATACAAGTATGATATTAAGTTATTCAATTCCGCCTTTCTGTTCATGCCTTCATCTAATAGATCTGGCGTCAAAGTTTGGTATTCTTGTGTATGTTGTTTCAAGTAATCTTGAATTTGAAGGTATCTAAAATATTGATTACTTTTCAAATTGTTTTTAAGTTGTAATTTTTGAAATTATAAAAGGTTTCCCATTTCATACATATCTCCAAACGTTTTAATTCCTATTCTTTCCTAGTGAGTAAAAGTAATAATAGATGGTTTAAACGACAGATTATTAGCTAAAGGAGATAGAAGCGATAGATTTCTTAATTTAAGAGTAAATTTTATTTGTCTCCAAATTCGTAGTGTGCTATGGATAATCGGATTTTTCTTGTATATTATATTATTCAATTTTACTTCGGAGTCACGTGAGTGACTACGTGAAGAACCCGCTCAGCACGCATGCGAGGCATTACGTTCAGCAATGCAACAGCGGCTCATCGAGAGTCAGGCGCTTCCGCTAAGGGGTGAAAGAACGGACCGTCAGGTAAGCTCTGAGGTCGGGTTTTTCTTTCACAGGGAGCCTTCTGCTTTCAGGCCGAGAAGAAAGGCTCTAGAACAAACCTGTCCCCCAAGCCACGGAAGAGAGGGGGGGGGGCAGCAACAAGGTGGTAGGACTGCTTACCCGGTGCTCCGCTATCCCCCGACACCGCGCTGGAAGCAAGCCACGGAAGAGGCGTCCGACCGGTGGCTTCGACTTGTCGTGCGGGGACGTCTCTCCACCCGCACGGGGGGGAAAGACAGCCGCCTGAAAAGACCTGTTCCCCGCTTGACTCCACGGAGGAGTGTTCCATCTGTGGGGGGGCAGCAACAAGGCCGCTTACCGGGCGTTCCGCTATTCCCCGACACCGCGTCCGAGCCCAGCCCACTAGCGCCTGAGCAGCGGGCTGGACGTAAAGCCATGGAAGAGGCATCCGGCCGGTGGCTTCCGACTTGTCGGACGGGGACGTCTCTCCACCCGCCCGGGGGAGAGACAGCCGCATGAGACGCGCTTCGTGAGGGGCGCTCTCGCAGGGGGGAGTTCAGGCACTCCCTCCACAGTGCCTTCTGCACTGTCCATTGCTTCCTCCTTACCCGAGGGTAGCTTTGGTGACCAGGAATGGGCTGATCAAGAAGAGGGGACGATGGCTGAAGATCTCGGGAGTATGCAAGGGGTGCAGGAACAGGAAGAGCTGCTAGGTGTGGTGGACCGCTACGTGGCAACCCCACGTGCAGGAGGCCATTAAAGGCCAAACCAACGGCCAGCATTAACCACTTCTCCAACAGGCCCCTACAGGAGAGGTGGTCAATAAGGCCTTAGAAAACTGCAGCGGATCCTCAGGCTCCTGACGTCAGCCATCACATCGTTTGCTCGTTCTGTGGACAAATACGGAGATGACCACAACCTTCGTAAACAAATCATAAAACCTGCCATAAAATCCTAAATTTGCGGGGTTGTGCATACCCCAGCCACTGAGCCAGACCCACTGCTCTTTGGCAAAAACCTCACAAAGCATATGAAGGATATGGAAGAGGCTTTAAATACCTTTCGGTCTCATGAGGGCAGGCCCGGGACGAGCAAACCAAAAACAATAATTCCTAAGCAGCAGCACCCCATCGCGTCCATCAGTCGACGTCTACCATATGGGACTGGTGAAAGCTCGGGGTCCGCATTCTATCCCCGGAAGTCTTCTTTAGACCAGGGCCCAGAGCAGACCCCATGGAAAATGTGCCACCCCCCAACATCACCGCTACGTCAGACGACGTGCAAGACTCGTTGGTCCGGCAGGAAACAGAACAATACCCATAACCATGGAGGTAGGTGGGTCTGGTTCCTACCAGCATATAGAAAATAGGGGCTTAATACTAACAGGGGGGAGATTACACCTGTTTTAAGAAGCACGGGAGTCTATCACGAGTGATCAGTATATACTCAATGGCATTAGTGGATAAAAAATACAATTCATACTAGAAAAATTGCCACAAGTTCAACATTCACCCCAGAGGGTATTTTCCCTCTCCGTTAGAGAAACGAGAGGGACAAGCTGAACTGGTGAGACTAATTACAAAGGGTATCATGGGAAAACATGAACCCTTGGAATTCGTATCAAATATATTCACTAAACCCAAAAAAGATGGTGTATGTCGCATCATCATTGACTTAACTTCACTAAATATGTTTGTTAAGTATATACATTTCAAAATGGAAACGGTTGTTACTGCCAAACAACTAATTTCCAAAGGATACTTCATGGCAAGCATTGATCTTAAAGATGTTTACTATTTAGTACCATTCACAAGGATCATCGCAGATACAGGTGCACAACCTTTTATCCGGAGTTCCGGAAACCGAAAAACTCCGAAAACCGGCCATTTTCCCCAGGATGTCGTCTGCACACCAAAGCTCGCGTTTGGGGCCAAACTTGACCCGAAACGACCCACGGTTTTACCCAGGTCTGTACTACTGTAGCGGCTGCCTCCTCCCCGGAGACCGGGGAGACACTTAAACATCTGTAAATCATTGCTTAAATGTTAGTCAGTTGGTTTGGAGGGCTTTTATGTGAAGGGGGGGGGTGAAGGGGGAAACTTTAATTCTTTGTCCCCTACCTGGTCGGAGAGGCGGGGAGCGGTCAATGCCTTACCGGGTCGCCGTGCAGTAAGCTCCGGAGCGCTGTGGCCGCCAACTCCCAGCTGGGGCTGCGGGCGTCCGGCCGCGGGCGGCGCCGGTTGTAGCTCCGACCCCGGCAACTCTACCCCTGGCTGCGCGGCGCTCCAAATCCAGCGCGGCCCGCGGACGGACGCCCGCAGCCCCAGCACCGTTGTGGCCGCCGACATGTTGTGTGTCGGCGGCCACAGCGCTCCAGAGCTTACCGCACGGCGACCCGGTAAGGCATTGCCCGCTCCCCGCTGGTATCCCAGTGCTGCGCCGCCGCCGACTCCCAACATCGCGGTGCTGGGGCTGCGGGCGTCCGGCCGCGGGCCGCGCTGGATTTGGAGCGCCGCGCAGCCTGGGGTAGAGTTGCTGGGGTCGGAGTTCCAGCCAGCGCCGCCAGCGGCCGGACGTCCGCAGCCCCCAGCTCCGCAATGTTGGGAGTCGGCGGCCACAGCGCTCCAGAGCTTACTGCACGGCAACCCGGTAAGGCATTGCCCGCTCCCCGCCTCTCCGACCAGGTAGGGGACTAAGAATTAAAGTTTCCCCCTTCACCCCCCCCCCACCCCCATAAAATCCCTCCAAACTAACTGACTACCATTTATGCAATGATTTACAATGATTCCCCGGTCACCGGGGAGGAGGCAGCCGCTCCAGACTTTTCAAGCCGCCCGCGCTACCTACCTAATCTACGCTAAAAATCTTCCATTCGGAAATCCGAAAAATTCCGAGATCCGACAAGTGTCTGGTCCCAAGGCTTTCGGATAAAAGGTTGTGCACCTGTACCTGAAATTTACCTGGATGGGGCAGCGATGGCAGTTTAAAGCGTTACCCAATGGGTTCACATCAGTCATAGATTATTCACCAAGATACCAAAACCAGCTCTGACAATATTCAGAAGACAAAAACATATTGTCATGGCATATCTTGATGATATCTTAAATAATAGGCAAGACCATGGAATTGACTATTTTAGCTGTATCAGCTACCAAACAGTTATTCGAAACCCTGGGATTGTCTTACATCCAGGTAAATCTAAGTTGAAGCCATCCACAATCATGGACTACTTGGGCTTCACAATTAATTCAGTCTACGTGACTGTAACATTGCCAAGAGACAAAACAGTTGAATTGGCACAATCATGCAACAATTTAATGATTCGGACCTTTGCACTGTCAAAACTTACAAAGAGCAAAGGTACAGGCACCAAAACGACACACAGGTCATTATGATCGTGTCATAAAGTTACCCACTGAAGCAATATCAGAACTACAGTGGTAGGCAAAAAACGTTTGGCATAGTTTCAGCCCTATTATCATCACTAACCCTACGTTAGTTATCCAAACAGATGCCAGTGCTCAAGGCTGGGGAGCAACTAACTCTATATCCAGCACAAGTAGTAGATGGACTAACCCAGAGTCATCGTTACCACTTACACTGGGCATTAATTATCTAGAGATGTTGGGTGACTTTTATGGTTTAAAAGCATATGCACAAATAGCATCACTTGCATGTACGGTTACAAATAGATAATACTACGGTGGTGGCCTACATTAACCATATGGGCGGCATAAAATCGGTATCATGCGACAAGTTGGTCAACACAATTTGGCAATGGTGTGTCGAAAGACATATTTGGCTATCAGCAACTTACCTGCCAGGTAAGCTAAATATAGTGGCAGACACCAGGTCACGTAAATTTAATGACAACATCGAATGCATGTTAAACCCCAAAAAATTTGCAAAAGTTATCAAGCAATATGGCACGCCAGATATCGATTTATTTGCATCAAGGCTAAATCACCAGGTACCTATGTATGTCACTTGGGAACCAGACCCTGAGGCAGCAGCGGTAGATGCGTTCGCGCTGGATTGGGGAAATTCTTCTTCTATGCATTTCCTCCCTTCTGCCTCATCAGTTGGGGACTACGCACAATACAAATGGACTCTGCTTCAGGTATTTTTATAGTACCCGACTGGCCTACGCAGCCATGGTTCCCAATACTCCATGACATGGTTGTTGAAACTCCGATGGTATTCCCCAGTGACCCAGAGTTATTAACACCCAGTGGCGGGCACAAGCCACCCGTGCCATGAACAAATCAAACTCCTGGTTTGCAGATTCTGCACAAACCACTTCTGGGACTGGGATTATCAGAACAAACCGTCGACACCATGTCAGCATCCCTCCGAACATCAACTAAAAACAGCACTTGTCCAGCATCAAAAAATGGGAGAAGTACTGCTTGGATACAGGGACCACCTACTCAACCGCTACAGTTACCAACGTACTGGAATTCCTGGCGAACCTTCACCACGATGAAGGACTCAGCTACAGAGCCCTGCCTGTCTATTTAAAACCAGCTCCAGGACAACAGGCCATGGGGTCCCACCCGCTGGTGGTCAAACTAATGATGGGTATTTACAACTCTAACCCCCTAGACCAAGGTAGACCCATATATGGGATGTCAGTGTGGTCCTGACATACCTCAGGGGATAGCCACCAGCTAGATCCCTCAACCTGGAACAATCTATGCTCAAAACACTCATGTTGATGGCACTTGTATCTGCACAGAGGGTCCAGTCACTACACCTATTGCGACTGGGCAGCATGCTCACAGCTCCAGACCAGATCTCTGTCATTATCCAGAGACTGATCAAACAGAACAGACCAGGAACACCTAATCCAGTCGTGGAATTCCGGGCTTACCCGCCAGAACCACGGTTATGTGCCATGACCCACCTACTATCCTACATAGACACAACCAAAATATTAGAGGGAGATGAAAAGCCTTGTGGGTCAGTCACAAAAAACCTTATAGTCGGGTGACGAGCCAAACCATTTCGAAATGGCTCAAGCAGGTGCTAAAAGCTGCTGGGATAAACACTAACATGTACAAATTTTATTCCACGAGGGCAGCATCCACGTCGACGGCTAAAAGAATGGACGTGCTTATAGACCACATCCTGGCTACAGCAGGATGGTCGGGGGAAAGACCGTTCAGAAATTTTATAATAAGCCATTGGCAAAACCTGTTTTATTTGCAGAAAAGATTTTACAGACTGCAAATATTTAATTTAAGCCCAGGGGAGCAATTTAATTTCTTTGTTGTTATTGTTAAAAAATACCATTGTGTTTTTCTACAAACAGATTCATTGGTTGATTACGATAACACACTTCCTCCCTCAAGGACTTCGGCAGTGCGTGAAATAATACCTGTTACACGGTTTGAAATCACAGAGCTTTGAAGTCTTCACGTAGTCACTCATGTGACTCCGAAGTAAAATAGTAAGATTAAACGAGAACTTACCAGTTTGAAGTTTGATCTGTATTTTATGAGGAGTTACGATGAGGGATTACGTGCCCTCCGCTCCCACCCTCAATAATATGGGTCAAAATGTTAAACTGATGTCTCCTTTTCTTTACTATGTTTACTTCAATAACTGTGTCTATCTGTGATTCCACACCGCTGCTTTGAAGTATGCCGCGCATGCGTGCTGAGCGGGTTCTTCACGTAATCCCTCATCGTAACTCCTCATAAAATACAGATCAAACTTCAAACAGGTAAGTTCTCGTTTAATCTTACTATTTTATTGGGGAGAGAAGGATCGCTCCTATGTTAAAAGGAGACCAATCATCACTCTCCATTACTATCCAGTCTACCTGTTGGGCTGAGTTGTCCAACCAGTAAATTACATTTTTAAAGTTCACTGCCCAGTAATAGTACAATAAATTGGGGAGCGTAAGTCCACCAAATTCTTTGGGTTTACATAATTATCATCTTTGGATTCTATGGGATTTATAGTCCCCAAAAAAATTTGTAATGTGGGAATCAAGTTTTTGGAAAAAAAATGTAGGTAGGTATATTGGTATTGATTGAAATAAGTAAAACATTTGTGTGAGAAAAATCATTTTTATGGCATTTATTCTGCCTATTAAAGACATCGGAAGTGTTTTCCAAAATTGAGTCAGAGCATTTAATTTGGTAAGTAAGGGATCTAATTAGTAGTGTAACAAGCACTTCAACAATATGCAGTGTTGGATATATCAGCTTGGTTTTTGAATGTTTAGTTTAGTTTAGAGATACAGCATGGAAACATGCCCTTCGGCCCACCGAGTCCATACCGACTAACGATCCCTGCACATAAACACACACTAGGGGCAATTTATACCGCTAAGCAACCTACAAACCTGTGGGAGGATACTGAAGATCTTAGAGTAAACTCACGCATGTCATGGGGAGAATGTACAAACTCCGTACAGTTGCTGCAACTGCTGTAAGGCAGCAATTCTACTGCTGCGCCACCGTGCTGCCTGTTGTAATGAGAAAGGAAGATAAGTATAAAAGGCCGTGGTACTCATGGACAGGCCTGCACACAGGATTCCATAACTTCTATATCTTCCCAACTAAAGGTTGAGTATGTAGAAAGGTTCTTTGTCAGGGACAGCTTGATTCTGTATATATTATTTGTTACTACTCACAGTCACTGCCACCAGACATATGGTCTTGCTGAAGGAGGTGTTCCAGCATATAGTCACAGAATCATAGAGTGATACAGCGCGGAAACAGGTCCTTCAGCACAACTTGCCCACACCGGTCAACAATGTCCCAGCTACGATAGTCCAACTTGCTGGCGCTTGGTCCATATCCCTCCAAACCTGTCCTATCCATGTACGTGTCAAACTGTTTCTTAAAAGATGGGATAGTCCCAGCCTCAACTACCTCCTCTGGCAACTTGTTCCATACACCCACCACATTTTGTGTGAAAAAGTTATCCCTCGGGTTCCTATTAAATCTTTTCCCCTTCACCTTGAACCCATGCCGTCTTGTCCTCAATTCCCCTACTCTGGGCAAGAGACTATGCATCTGCCCGATCTATTCCTCTCATGATTTTGTATACCTCTATAAGAACCTCCCTCATTCTCCTGTGCTCCATGGAATAGAGACCCAGCCTACTCATCATCTGCCGATAGCTCACACCCTCTAATCCTGGCAACATCATTGTAAATCTTTTCTGAACCCTTTTAAACAGTCCTATAACTTGGTGCCCAGAACTGAACACATTATTCTAAATGGGGTCTCACCAACGTCTTATACAACTGCAACATGACCTGCCAACTTCTATACTCAATACTCTGACTGATGAAATTCCAAAATGCTTTTTGGCCACCTTACCTACCTGCGACTCGACCTTCAAGGAACGATGCACCTATACATTTAGATCCCTCTACTACAACACTACCCAGAGGCTACCATTTATTGTGTAGGTCCTGTCCCAAAATGCAACATCTCACACTTCTCTGTATAAAATTCCATCAATAAATCCTCCGCCCACCTGGCCAATCGATCTAGATCTTGCTGCAATCTTTCACAACCATCTTCACTATCTGCTAAACCACCCACTTTTGTATCATCAGCAAACTTGCTAATCTTGCCCTGTATGTTCTTATCCAAATCATTGATGTAGATGACAAACAGTACCGAACCCTGAGGCATACCACTAGTCACAAGCCTCCAGTCCAAGAAACAACCTTCCACCATTACCCTCTGCTTCCTTCCATGGTGCCAATTTGCAATCCAGACATCTATCTTTCCTTGGATCACATGTGATCTAACCTTCCAGAGCAGCCTACCATGCGGAACCTTGTCGAATGCCTTACTAAAGTCCATGTACACAACATCTACAGCTCTGCCCTCATCAACCATTTTGGTCAATTCTTCAAAAAAATCAATCACATTTATGAGACACGACCTCCCATGTACAAAACCATGCTGACTATCCCTAATCAGCTCTTGCCCATCCAAATGCCTGTATAACCAATCCCTCAGAATACTCTCCAGTAACTTTCCAACTACAGACGTTAAGCTCATCGGCCTATGGTTCCCACCATTTTCCCTGCAGCCCTTCTTGAAAAGAGGCACAACATTTGCCACCCTCCAGTCTTCCAGCACCTCTCCTGTCTTTAAGGACGACTCGTAAATTTCAACCAGGGCTCCGGCAATTTCCTCTCTAGTTTCCCGCAATGTCCTTGGATATATTTTATCAGGCCATTGAGATTTGTCTGCCTTCATACATGACAGTACCTTCAGTAATTCTTCGACGGTAACAGTGACTGCTCTCAAGACACTTCCATTGACTGCCCCAAGTTCCTCCGTCCTACTGTCTTTCTCCATGCTAAATACAGAGGAGAAATACTCATTGTGGACCTTGCCCATCTCCTGTGGCTCCACACAGAGGTGTCCGCTTTGATTCATGAGAGGTCCCACTCTCTCTCTAGTTAGCCTTTTCTCCTTTGTGCATTGATAAACTCTTTTGGGATTGTCCTTAATGCTATCCACCAGAGCTATCTCCTGGCCCATTTTTGTCCTCTGATCTCCTTTTTCAGTTTATTCCTTAGTTCTCGAAACTCCTCCAGGGATGCACTTGATCCCAGCTGCATATACCTACCTGTCCCATGCATCCTTCTTGCTTTTGATTAATGCCTCAATTTCCCTCGTCAGCCAAGCTTCCTTACGTTTGCCTGCTTTGCCCTTCACTCTAACGGGGACGTACACATCCTGAGCTTTCGTCAGTACACTTTTAAAAACATCCCACTTGGTTGATGTTCCTTTCCCCTCTAATAACCAGTGAACATGACCAAGATCTACTCTCATACCCTCAGCGTTGGCCTTACCCCAGTTGAGCATTTTAACATGTGGACCCTCTCCGTCCCTATCCATAACTATCTTAAACCTAATCAAACTGTGGTCACTGGTCCCAAAAGGCTCCTCCACACACACTTCAGTAACTTGCCCTTCCCAATTCCCCAATACTAGATCCAGTGTTGCCCTCTCACGTGTGGGGGCTTCTACATACTGTTTATGAAAACTCTCCTGAACATTTTTGAGGAATTGCACCCCATTAAACCCTTCACGCTATGAATTTCTCAGTCAATATTGGGAAAGTTAAAATCCCCTACTACAACAAACTTATTTGACCTGCAGCTGTCTGCAATCTCCTGGCACATTTGTTCTTCTAATTCCCGTTGACTATTCGGGGGTCTGTAGTGAACCCCCAACAAGGTGATCATCCCTTTCTTGTTCCTCAGCTCCTCATATAGCCTCACTAGACAAACCGTCCGTAATGTCACCTCTGAACACAGCCGTGACATCTTCCTTAACCAACAATGCAACTCCCCCCCCCCCCCCCACTCTTTTTCCCTCACCCCTGTCTCTCCTGAAGCTCCTGTACCGTAGAACATTGAGCTGCCAGTCCTGCCCCTCCCTTAACCAGGTCTCAGTCATGGCTACAACATCCCAGTCGCTCGTACCTATCCATGCCCTAAGCTCATCTGCCTTGCCCATCAGGCCCCTTGCATTAACATATGTGCTGTTTAAACCAACCCTCCTTCCTCGCTCTCTGCCTTTCACCTGCCTATTCTGTCCACTAACCTTTCCCACACCACCCGCCTAGCCCCTCACGTGCCCCATTCATTTGCACTGCCTCTCATTGGTTTAGCACACCGTATGTTATTTGGGAATCTGGTGCTAACATATTCGTAGATGACCTGATTCTGGGTCAGGGTTTGGTAAGTAGCAGAGCAGCTACCCCTCAGCAATCAATTGAAAGTCATCCCTTGTGCCAATCTTTTTCAACAATTTGAGGTGACACAGTGGCGCAGCGGTAGAGTTGCTGCCTTACAGAGCTTTCAACGCCAGAGGCCTGGGTTCGATCCCGACTACAGGTGCTGTCTGTACGGAGTTTCTACTTTCTCCCCATGACCTGCGTGGGCTTTCTCCGAAATCTTCGGTTTCCTCCCACACTCCAAAGATATACAGGTTTCTAATTTAATTGGCTTGTTATAAATGTAAATTGTCCATAATATGTGTGGGATAGTGTTAATGTGCGGGGATCGTTGGTCGGCCAGGACTAGGTGGGCCGAATGGCCTGTTTATGCGCTGTATCTGTATCTCTATCTCTGTATCGCTATTAGCAGGGAGTTGGTGATTCAGCTGCCCAAGCCTCATCCATAAAGATCATGGCTGGTTTGATTTTTACCTCTGCTCTGAATTCCTGTCTATCGCAGTAACATTCCTCCCACTAGCTTATCGAGAAATAATCTACCACTTCCTTAAAACTAATCAAGGATTCTGTGTCCACTGCCCTTTGAAGAAGAGAGTTCTAAAAACCCATGGTCCACTGAAAAAAACAATTCCTTGTCGCCGGCTTAAATGTCTCATAATTTTTAAACAAATTTCTCCCACAAGAAGAAAACCATCACCACCTCAACGGCACGGTGGTGCAGTGGGAGATTTGCTGACTCACAGCGCCAGAGTCCCAGGTTCAATTCTGACTATGGGTGCTGTCTGTACGGAGTTTGTACTTTCTCCCTGTGACCATGTGGGTTTTCTCTGGGAGCTCCGGTTTCCTCCCACACTCCACAGAAGTACAGGTTTGTAGGTTAATTGGCTTTGGTAAGTTGTAAAATTGTCCCTAGTGTGTGTAGGTTAGTGAATGTAGAGATCGGGGGTCAGAGCGGACTTGATGGGCAGAAGGGCCTGTTTCTGCACTGTATCTCTAAAATCTAAAGTCTCCCCGCCATAAATTCACTCTGTCACAATCCTGGAGGATCTTTTATATTTTAATCAAGTAGCCTTTCACTCTTCAACAGACGTAGCCCACCCAGCCTTTTTTCAAAAGACACCAGCCTGCTTCAGGATTCAGTTTAGTAAACATTCTCTGAACTTTTAGCAATTCATTTATATGCCTTCTTAAATAAAGAGGCCAATAGCGTACACAATATTTAGATGTGATCTCAACAATGCCCAATGTAATTGTTTCCCTACTCAATTCTCATACCCAATTTGCACTCAATTCTAGCAATAAGCAATAATATTCAGTTAAGAGAGGCACAAATTGCTGGAGTAACTCAGCAGGACAGGCAGCATCTCTGGATAGAAGCATGGGTGACATTTTGGGTCAAGACCCTTCTTCAGACAGAGAGTCAGGGGAGAGGGAGACACGGAGATACGGAAGGGTAAGGATTGCAGTTAGATTTCAGTTAGTTTTTTTAATTATCTGCTAAACTTACATGATAGTTGTTTGTGAGTTGTAATACATACAGGCCCCTCGGCTACCCAGTATTCTGCAATCTCTCATTACTTTATAATACCCACTCCATAACCTTTCTGACCGAAATGTACAATTTGCCATTTCCTCACATCTGTCGGAGCTTTGCCCACTTGCTCATCTAATCCATATCCTTTTGTAGCCTCCTTCCAGTCACTTCATGCCATCAGTTCCTTCATCGAATTATTAACATATGTTACCATACATCGCAGGCCTGGCACCAATTCCCCATTGCACAGTGCAAAGGTAGAATTTTCTCTGATTTGCATGGAGAATTGAGGCAGGTTATCTTATCACAGAGGAAACAAAATACGTTCAGTGAAATGGTGGCCTCATCTGAGTTAGGATTTCAAAGATGATTGTTGCAGTTCTCTGTGCAACTCATAATCCAGCCACACAAAGGAAAAGGGTGCTTCTAGGACACAACTAAAGGTCAGAAGTGCCCCTGCAGTGCATACAATTAGATTTTACGCACCATGTCCCAATGTCTCTGTGTCTCCCTCTCCCCTGATTCTCAGTCTGAAGAAGGGTCTCGACCCAAGTCAAATAGCTTTATTATGTATAGGAAGGAACTGTAGATACTGGTTTACACTGAAGATAGACACAAAATGCTGGAGTAACTAAGCAGGACAGGCAGTATCTCTGGAGAGAAGGAATGGGTGACATTTCGGGTCGAGACGTTTCTTCACACCGAAAGTCATGGGCGAGGGAGACAAAGAGAAATGGAGGATAAGATGTGAAACAAAAGATTTTTATAGGGTTTACTTAGCTTTAATAAACATAAAATGTCCAGATTGTGCAGTGATGGTGTCCAATTATGAAAAATATCCCTTGAATACTTATACCAGTTCGATTCTTTCAGCGAAACCAGTGTGCAAGGTGTTAGCTGAAATTGACAGACAACCAACATGCAAATTGCTTCAGGTATTCTAGATGTTCTGAGATTTGTATGTGTCTCAACCCTTCTCCCTAAGATCAGTCAATCCACCATTTCCTCATTTACTCCCATTGCAGTTTACTTTGCAGTTGTTATTATTTCTCCCACTCGCTGGTTACCTTCCAGAGCAGCATGGTGGCGCAGCGGTAGAGTTGCTGCCTTACAGCGCTTGCAGTGCCAGAGAGCCAGGTTCAATCCCGACTACGGGTGCAGTCTTTACGGAGTTTGTACGTTCTCCCCGGGTCCGCGTGCATTTTCTCCGAGATCTTCGATTTCCTCCCACACTCAAAAGACGTACAGGTTTGTAGGTTAATTGGCTTGGTTAAAGTGAAAAAATTGTCCCTAGTGTGTGTAGGATAGTGTTAGTGTGTGGGGATCACTGGTTGGCGTGGACTCAGTGGGCTGAAGGGCCTGTTTCCATGCTGTATCTCTAAACTAAACGAAACCTTCCACCAAGCTGTATTATTCACGCAGCAAGATTAATTTGTCTAGAAATGGAAAGCGTTGACATTTTGCACTGTTACAAACTCTGACCTTTAACGTGTCAGACAAATTTAGGTGCTAATCCTTCAGCACACTTTCAAATAAACGGGTTATTTAATAAAGCAGCCATTTCAAAACATTAAAATAAATGTGTGCCTCATTAAATGTGTGTTTTATTGTGTTTATTAATTCAAATTATTGCTTGTTCTCTGAGGGAACTTTTCTTTCAACAACACTTAAAAAAGTGACTAATTTCTCCCATAAAAAGTAAACCTATTATGCATCTTTGCATAACTCAGCCAGGATGATTCCATGCAAGCCAATAATATTTTTGCCTCTTTTCTCCTTCCCGTAATCTCCGTTAACTAGAATGGATGTTAACAACACTTCCTCCTTGATAATCATCAACATACCTCGATGCTGTGTGCTATGTCTCAGCTATACCGTGTCTATTCTTATGACCTTACAGCCAGAACAAGCTCCAACACCATCTTATAATACACAGATGGTACCATCACTGATAGACACAAATAACTGGAGTAACTCAGCAGGACAGACAGCATCTCTGGAGAAAAGAACTAGGTGACGCTTCGGGTCAAGACCCTTCTTCAGACTGAGAGTCAGGGAAAAGGGAAATGAGAGATATAGACAGTGATGTGGAGAGATATAGATCAAATGAATGAAAGATATGCAAACATATAATGATGATAAAGTAAACAGGCCATTGTTAGCTGTGGCCTAGGTGAGAATGAGTTCAGACAATGAGACTCAATGAGGCGCTTTTGAAGCTGGTACGACTTGGGTGGGGGAGGGGGGGGGTGGAGAGAGAGGGAATGCAGGGGTTACTTGAATTTACCACTGCTGTTGGATGAATGATTGGTAATTATGTCAGAGTACTGGAGGGAGATTCATAATCTGATTGAATGGTGCCAGAACAGCAATGTTGCTCTGTTCATTCGTAAGATGGAGGACCTGATTGCTGACTTCAGAAGGAGAAAGCCAGGCATCCACAAACTTGTATTCATCAACGGGGTGGCAGTGGAGAAAGTCAACAGTTTCAAGTTCCTGGGTATGCATACAATCGAAAATCTGTCCAGTAGCTTTGCTTCCTTAAAAGACGGAGGTGATTCGACATGTTGATGAATAATCTAACAAACTTTTACTGGTGGAGCATACTGACTGGTTCTATCATGGCCAGACTTGGCAACTTGAATGTACGTGGATGAAGGAGAATACAGAGGACTACAACGGTAGTGTTGTTGCCTCGGATAATTCAGAAACTAGGGGCCTGAACTTAAAGAAAGGAGACTTTGAAGGTATGAGAGGGGAATTGGCTAGGATAGACTGTCCAACGTAAAGGGTTGACAGTGGAGATGCAATGGCAAAGATTTAAAGATCGCATGGATGAACTCCAAAAATTGTTCATCACTGTCTGGCGAAAAAATAAAACGGGGAAGGCGACTCAACTGTGGCTAACGAGGGAAATCAAGGATAGTGCTAAATCCAAGGAAAATGCATATAAATTGGCCAGAGGAAGCAGCAAACCAGAGGACTGGGAGAAATTTAGAACTCATCAGAGGAGGAAAAAGAGGTCAATTAAGAAGGGGGGGGGGCATGAAAGAAAGCTTGAGGGGAATATAAAAACTGACTAAAAGCTTCTTTAGATATGTAAAAAGGAAAAGATTAGTGAAGACAAATGTAGGCCCCTTACAATCAGAGGCAGGTGAATTTATAATGGGAAACAAGGAAATGGCAGAACCGTTAAACGAGTACTTTAGTTCTGTCTTCACTAAGGAAGACACAGACAATCTCCCAGAAATACTAGGGGACCGAGGATCTAGTGGGAGGGAGGAACTGAAGGGAATCCACATTAGTCCGGAAATGGTGTTAGGTAAACTTCTGGGACTGAAGGCAGATAAATCACCAGGGCCTGATGCTCTGCATCCCAGAGTACTCAAGGAGGTGGCCCTAGAAATCGTGGATGCATTGGTGATCTCGACTCTGGATTGTTCCTGTGGACTGGAGGGTAGCTAATGTAATTCTATTTTTTAAGAAAGGAGGGAGAAAGAAAATGGGGAATTACAGACCAGTTAGCTTTACATCGGTAGTGGGGAAAGTGCTGGAGTCGATTGCTAAAGATGTTATAGCAGCGCATTTGGAAAGCAGACAGGATTGGTCAAAGTCAGCGTGTATTTAAGAAGGGGAAATCATGCTTGACTAATCTTCTGCAGTTTTGCACTAGTATGGTCACCTAATAAAACTGTTATTGATTTATTGATTATTATATAATTATCTTTATGTTATTGTGTTAACAGATTTGTTAAGTTGCAGCAAGTAAGAATTCCATTGTTCCATTCCTGGTACATATGACAATTAAGCACTCTTGATTCCTGACTTGAAAAGAAAATCAATAGCAAGATGGATTTATTTTATGAGTTTCTTTGTCATTTAGCACAAGAGGACGACGAGGAAGTGGTCATGATAAAGAGGGAACTTCATGAAACATTATCTGCCTATTCTTATGTAGCTATGTTGTTGGGCGGCATGGTGGTGCAGCGGTAGAGTTGCTGCCTTACAGTGCTTGCCGCACCAGATACCCGGGTTCGATCCTGACCAAGAGTGCTGTCTTTACAGAGTTTGCATGTTCTCCCTGTGACCGAGTGGGTTTTCTCCGAGATCTTCGGTTTCCTCCCACACTCCAAAGACGTACAGGTATGTAGCTTAATTGACTTGATGTTTGTGAAAATTGTCCCTAGTGTGTGCAGGATAGTGTTAGTGTGCGGGGATCACTGGTCGGTGCGGATTCGATGGGCTGAAAGGCCTGTTTCCGCGCTGTATCTCTAAACTAAAAAAAAACTTAAACTATTGCAATGGGCTCAGAAATAAAGCAAATTCAAAGGTAGACAATATGTGTACATGCAAGGGAAGACTGAACATAGCATGGGGTCTCTCGATCATCATCTGAAAAGACCTAAGGTTATATCTGCATTGGAATATATTTTTGGTTGCATATCATTCGACACATAACCGCTCCCCCACCAGGGCTGGCAAACTCAAATTCCTCCACACACTCCATGCATATGCACAGGCAAGTAATGAATCTCACTGGCAGAGTGTTTACAACTGCTATAGAAATCTACATCCTCCATGTTAACAATTTATTTAGTTTAGTTCAGTTTATAGATACAGTGCGGAAACAGGGCCCTTGTCCCACTGCGTCCGCACCGACCAGCGATCCCCACACATTAGCAACACCCTACATGCTCTGGGGACAATTTACACCTACATCAAGCTAATTAACCTACAAACCTGTACGTCTTTCGAGTGTGGGAGGAAACTGAAGATCACAGAGAAAACCCACGCAGGTCACGGGGAAAACGTCCAAACTCCGTACAGATAACACCCCTAGTCGGGACCGAACCCGGTCTCGGGCGCTGTAAGCACTGTAAGGCAGCAACTCAACCGCTGCACCACCGTGCCATCCTTATCTTTCTTGTCTTTCATATATTAAATAATCTTCTTAACATCCTAATTCTATCTATGAGCCGATACTTTTTCTGGCTCCCTAACTTCCTGAAAGAATCTCCTGAATCTCTACATCTTTGACTCTGTGTTATATCATTGCCCTAACTGCTTTCTGAGGCTCTAAGTCCAATTTTGTTTCATTCTTCCTCCTATAAAGCACAAATAATATGCAATCATATGGACACCACTGGGTACATGCACCAACATCAAGTGCATGTTTGGTGTAATTTGCACAAATGTGTTTTGTTCATATTGGATACCAATAATCATCGTGGGTCATAAGCTCCAAACTAAACCTTAAACCTTCAACAGAGGCTTGAGAATTGTTTTGTCATTACGTACCTGGTCAGTTGTCAGGACATCAGAAAGATCATTATCTTTCAGATAGGTCCAGTTAGAGTCATAGAGTGATACAATGTGGAAACAATCCCTTCGGCCCAACTTGCCCACACCGGCCAAAATGTCCTAGCTACACAAGTCCCACCTGCCCGCATTTGGCCCGATATCCCTCTAAACCTGTCCTATCCATGTACCTATCTAACTGTTTCTTAAACATTGGGATATCCCTACCTCCTCTGACAGCTTGTTTCATACCCTTTGTGTGAAAAGGTTACCCCTCAGAATCCTATTAAATATTTTCCCCAGTTCTAAGCAGTTCTCCTCATATTGTCTTCCAACACCACAATCAACTCTCAATACCATCTACAATCCCTGTCCTCAATGCCCAAGCCCAGATTGCATTTACAATTGATACCAACATTGATCACAACTCCCATCAACTTGCGAGACCCTAAATTTAGTCCCAAATTGGCTGCAACAGCAAACCGACATCTAATCAATCCAGCAGCGCACACTGCCATCTCTGACCAACTGCCAACTCTACTTCTGATCAACAAATAAAGACACACAGCTTTGTATGTTTATTGGCTTGGTATAGTTATAAATTGTCTCGAGTGTGTTTAGGATGGTGTTAGTGTGCGGGGATCGCTGGTCGGTGCGGACTCGGTGGGACAAATGGCCTGTTTCCACGCTGTATCTCTAAATTAAAAACAAAACATCAGCCTACCAATTTGTTCAGATTCTATCTGCTCCTTTCTCTGATCTGATCTTTTCTTCCCATCCCACTGCATCTTATTACCCTGGACATTTTATTGAACTTCATCCATTGTGTTCTGCAGCATAACTGACTTCCATTACATTGCAATGCTAGTTGACAACAAGCTTCACATGTGCAAAGTTTACAAGTGATGTTCTAATGGACTTTACGCCTTGGCATTTACTGTATGTGCTACGCTATTTGTTGCCAGGACTTTGCACTAAAATCGGGTAGGCATCCATGAGGTACCACTTTCATGCACCTCTTTGCCTCTCAGATGCCATTAGTCACTCTTCCAATATCTTGAGCTGTGAGGTAACATTCTGTTAACTTGGAAACAAACATTTAAATTCAGTGCATGTACACTAAAATGCGTTTCTTGGTTCTTGGTTCTTGGTTTCTTGGTCCTCCAAAATATTCCAAATGGAATTTAAACTGGAGGTGGTGAAGGGAGGACTTAAGCCAGAAAGGGTTATTGGGAAGAAAGAGCTACTTTCAATTTAGTTGCATCTGGTTGGGTAACTATAGTTGGGTGGAGATTATTCCATGCTTTAATTGTGTGGGGGAAGAACGAATTGCTGTACACATCTGTCTTTGTAGCTGGGATCACAAATTGGATTGAATGCCCTCGTCTGCTCCTAATTGGTTTGGGTTTGGTGCAGGTCTTGTCATCTATGTTGAGCTGACCATTTAACATTTTGTAAAAACAGGTCAAACGGTGAGCTTCACGTCTGTCTTGGAGAGGGTTCCACCCCGACCAGTGAATTCAAAAGTTTGGTGACACTCGCTTCTCTCACATAGGTATTAGTAACAAGTAGACAGCTGCCTGTCTCTGGACACGTTCGATGGAAGAAATGTTGGGTTGAGTCGGATTGAGGTGGGGTTGGGGTCGGGTTGGGTTGGGGTCGGGTTTAGTTTAGAGATACAGCATGAAAACGGGCCCTTCAGCCCACCGAGTCCACACAGATTAAGCGATTCCCGCACATTAACACTTTCCTACACACACGAGGGACAATTTACATTTATACCAAGCCAATTAACTTACAAACATGTACGCCTTTGAAGTGTGGGAGGAAACCGAAGATCTTGGAGAAAACCCACGCAGGTCATGGGGAGAGCGTACAAATCCGTATAGATAGCACCCGTAGTCTGGACCAAACCCAGGTCTCTGGCACAATAAGCGCTGTAAGGTAGCAACTCTACCGCTGCGCCACCGTGCTGCCCTAGTTGTGACTGTGGAGATTATGGAAAGTTAGATAACCCTATCCTGTTCACAATTGCCCTTTATGGAAAGAAATATACAACCCTAATTTCATCTGATCAGAATATAAATCCTAGAATTACAGCAATGTGATTTAATCTTAAATGCCCAATAAGTAGGCAAGCAGGTCAATTGGCTGGAATTGACGTGTCAGAGGGTGGTGAATCTGTGGAATTCTTGGCCACTGAAGGCTGTGGAGGCCAAGTCAATTAATATTTTTAAGGCAGAGATAGATAGATTCTTGATTAGTACAGGTGTCAGGGGTTATGGAGAGAAGGCAGGAGAATGGGGTTAGGAGGGAAAGATAGATCAGCAATGGTGGAGTAGACTTGATGGGCCAAATGGCCTAATTCTGCTCCACACTCATGAACGTGAATTTATGAAATAGCTGCAAAAAAAATCCCACAACTTTGCCATTCAACCTGCATGGACCTAGGCACATGACCTGGCATAGACAATCACTGTACCCATCAACATCACAGAACCTTTTGTTAATATCTTGTATTATATGCTTAGAATGAGTGTGCTAGCTCACAGAAAAATCAAGACAGAGATGGACATGATCACATTCAATAATCAGACCTTTCAGTGAATCCACGTGACCTATCCATCACAATTCTAGCAGGATACAACAAATGGGGTCATACAAATATTAAGGGAAAATCTAGGTCAACTACAATATTCAATGAAGATTCAACAAAGTATCTTTCCATCATATGAAATGTAGGCAAATTTGGAAACTTGTTGTTAAGAATCTAATGCACTGGAGAAGAGTCCCAACCTAAAATGTCACCAATCCATGTTCTCCAGAGATGCTGCCTGACCGGCTGAGTTACTCCAGCACTTTGTGTCCTTTTGATTGTTTCACTTTTCCGGTTCTGACAAAAGGTCTTGGACCCGAGACAAAAGAAACTCCTCCCACAGATGCTGAACATTTTACTGCGAAGTGTTTCTCACCATTTTCTCTTTACATATATCAGAGTTTTAACATATTCAGTTATGGTTTGATTCATGAGTATATTGCAGATAGCATGCAGTTCTGTGAGTGACATGATATGTAAGACTTTCATAGGTACGGCACAGAAGATTGTCCTTCCCCTGACTCTCAGTCTGAAGAAGCGTCTCAACCCAAAACTTCATCTATTCCTTTTATTCAGAGATGCTGCCTGTCCCGCTGAGTTACTCCAGCCTTTTGTGTCCATCTTCAGTTTACACCAGCATCTGCAGTTCCTTCTTACACAGAAGGTTAAGGTCTTAATGCAAGCAATAGGTATTAGTGTCGATGGGCAAAAAGGTCTGCATAGATGTGGTGGGTCAATGCGTCTGTTTCTGCACAATATAACTCCATTAAGAAGGGCCTGAAGAAGGACCTCGACCCAAAACGTCACCTATTTCTTTTCTCCAGAGATGCTGTCTGTCCCGTTGAGTTACATCAGCATTTAGTGACGATCTTCCATGATTCTATTTCTCTTTATCATCTTCTCAGAGATATATAAGGCAGCAGGAAGAAATGCCAACCTTGGCAGAAACCTTCGCGCTACACAGAAGACAGACACAAAAAGCTGGAGTAAGTCAGCGGGACGGGCAGCATCTCTGGAGGGTTTTGCAGAAATCTCACCGGAGAGAGGAGGAGAACTTCTTCATGTTACACAGTTGATCAAAAGAATGATCATTTTCAGATAAACATCATGAAAATTTGGAAGTATCCCCACAAGAAAAATGCTGAAACATTTAAAGACTGGGATTAATAGATTTCGGAATGAATATAGGGTAAAAGCAGGTAAATAATGTCTGAATCTAGCAATGATCAAACTTAATGGTGGATTTGGCCACTGGGATTGAATGGTCTCTGCTTCTTCAAAATATTTCTGTTCTGTTTCATTGACACAAATTCCAACCATTAATTTCAGTAAGAACGTTTATTCCAATATAAGCTTCAGGGAGAGATTCTTGTAGAAAATAAAAAAAACTGCTGATTTAGCTTTACTGGAAACAGATGTGCTTATGGCTTTTATATTACCTAGATAACCCGGAGTATTTACGTAAGTAAGCAAACAAACCCGTGTGTTTTTCAGATTGAATCCAGGATGGCAGATTTCAGTGATCCAGAGCAGTAGCAAGCTTCTGATGCTGAGCTGAAACCTCCACATATATTACAGCAGGAAAAAACTTACACTTCAATCTGCACAGGAAACATGAATGGACCATGTGTGCACTGAAGCACAGCGTATTCTTTCTGAAATTAACTACAATACATTTCATGTTTGTCACACTTTGGGTTACCCAGTTTCTGCACATGGACACAAAATATTTTTGATTGCTTCGCGTATATTTAAAATTTTAAAGTATAATAATAATAATAATACATTTTATTTGTGGGCGCCTTTCAAAAGTCTCAAGGACACCTTACAGAATTTAACAAGAGTAAAAAACATATAATCGGAGTAAAATAAATAATAAAGACATCACCAATACACAAATTAAAGACAGAATTCGATCCAAAGACAAAAAAATCAAAAACACAATAATAATAATAATAATAAACTTTATTTAATGGGCGCCTTTCAGACATCTCAAGGACACCTTACATAGATTAATCGGAATAGAGACATATAATCGGAATAAAATAAGTAATAAAGACATCACAGAGACACAAATTAAAAACAGAATTCAATCCAAAAACAGAAAATCAAAAACACAATGTGAAGAGAGAGCAGCGGCAGCTAAACCGCGCCAGCGTACACTCTCCCTTCCGACAGCCATCTTGGACACAAACTAAAATAATCACTTACACACAAAAATCATCCCCCCACAATGGTTACCACTGTGGGGGAAGGCACAATGTCCAGTCCCCATCCCCAGTTTTCCCAGTCAGGCCTATTGAGGCCTCCGCTATTGCCTCTACGGAGGCCCGATGTTCCTGGCCGTTCTCGCCGGGTGCTGTTGCCCCGGCGTCGGGAGAGTCCTCTCAGCGGCTGGGCCACCTGGAACGGCTGCTTCCTTACCGGAGACCGTATGAAAGTTTAATAAGCATTCTAAAATTGAAGTTTTACATTTAAAATAAATCATTGCTTTGATTCATCACTGATACTGCAGAGTATAAAATATGTATCTTAATAATTTATCTAAAGTCATCTTTACCCATCAGTACTCTAAGTTATTGTGCCATCTAGAATAGAATAAAATAGAATGCATTTTATTGTCATTCAAACAGCTTGGTTTGAACAAAATTGCATTTCTACAGTCTTAACATTACCAAAAAACCCAAGACCCACACTTAACACAATTTACACAAACATCCATCACAGTGAATCTCCAACACTTCCTCACTGTGAAGGAAAGCAAAAGTCTTATCTCTTCCCTTTGTTGTTCTCCTGCAGTCCAGCAGTCCAACTGCAGCGTCGAGGCGACTGGGGCTCACGATGTTAAAGCCCCCGGCGGGCGATGATAAGTCCCGCGGCTGCTAAGCCGCGCGAGGTGATGTTAGGCCCCGCTTCGAGTAATTTATTGCCCGTGATTCCGGCTGGAGGAGTTGCCGTTGCTGGAGCTCCGAAAAGCGGTCTCCCACCAGGGACCTGCGAGCTCCCGATGTTCCTGTCCACCGGGCCTGCGGCCAGAGCCTCCGAAGCTCCGAAGTCGGGTCGCAGTCGCGCGCCACCACAGCTCTTCCTATTTCAAAGTTGGCCAGCAAGTCCGCTGGCAAGTCCGCAGGCTCCATGACTGGAGCCCTCAGGTTGGTTCCGGTTGGAGGCCGCCGCCGGCTCCACGATGTTAGGGACAATGACATCGGAGACCCGACAGGGAAAAAGTCGGGTCCCCGTACAGGGAAGAGATTAAACGGTTTCCCCCACCCCCCACATATGTGTAGCTAAAAACACAGCTAAAAAAATAATAAAAACTAGAATCAAACCATACATTTAACGAGACGTAAATTAAAAAAATACAGACGGACTGCAGTCGAGCTGCTGCCGTTAGGCATCGCCACACCATGATCTAATATGTCGTGTTACTCTCAGAACTACATGCTCATCCAAGGACTTTCAGCAGAGCCATCGTAAGACCTTAGAGAAGGAAAGTAGAAGGAAACTTTCAGAGAAAGGGATGTGAGAATGATCCAATTACGTAGAAGGACAGTAAAACTTATAGAATGAAAGTAAAACTTTTCTTCAATAAGTAATTGGAAAGTTCAAAGACATAGCGTTTAGAAGCTCCGATCAAATCCATTCATCAGATAATCCTCTCATCCTTTTCTCTGGTCATTGGCTCAAGGAGAAACAGGTTGGTTCAGCCTGAGTTCTCCTTCCAAACCCACATCCATTTCACATCTAAGATGAAGGTAGACACAAAATGCTGGAGTAACTCAGCGGGACAGGCAGCATCTCTGGTGAGAAGGAACAGGTGACGTTTCGGGTCGAGACCCTTCTTCAGACTGATGAAGGATCTCGACCCAAAATGTCACCCATATCTTCTCTCCAGAGATGCTGCCTGTCCCGCTGAGTTACTTCGATTTAACCCTACTCATCTCGAAAATGCTTTGACTTCCTTAATAGTTTCCATTTTCATTCTTACTGAAGTCCACCTGATGCTTCTACCCACAACTCACACAGCTGCTGATTATAATGTACTGCCTGTGCCAGCTATTCTGTGCAGTTCAATATGCCCTTAGTTTGAACTCAGGAATTCAACATTCCTGTTGATTTTAGGCAATGTCAGAAACACTCAACTTGGCTTTTGTTAAATTAGGACCTGATAATTCCAATGTTTCACCCTTGATATATCTGACCTCATCTAAATCTCTGCTACCCATGTGCTAGTTTCAGCCAGCAGCCTGCAGCTAATGGTCTTTGGTGGTAGCTGGTCCAAGATTAATTAGACTTCATGAATCCAGTGCTTTATTTTCATGTGGAGTTCCCTCCATGACTTCACCATCTGTGTGTCTGGATCCTCCTCAGACCCAGAGCTTTCTGAAAACTCTACATCCTGTTATTTTTTTAGTTTAGAGATACAACATGGAAACAGGCCCTTCGGCCCATTGAGTCGATGCAGACCCGCAATCCTTGCACATTAGTCTACATACTAGGGACAATTTACATTTATACCAAGCCAATTAGCCTACAAACCTGTACGTCTTTGGAGTGTGGGAGGAAACCGGAACTCCCGGGAAAAACCCATGCAGGTCACGGGGAGAACGTACAAACTCAGTGCCAGACAGCACCCGTCGTCAGGATCGAACCCGGGACTCTGGCGCCGTAAGGCAGCAACTCTACCGCTGCGCCACTGTGCCGCCCCTTTCGGATCATCCCTAGTTACCAACAGCTCACTCCTGCTCACATTGTACTGGCAGCAAGCTCTAACTGCTTATAAACCTCTGAAATTTCTTAAAGGAAAAAATATTTCTCATCTCCAGGTTTTTCGCTCTTACTTTAATAATTTATTTAAACTCAAACTTGGAACCACCTGCCCTAACATGTCCTTCTATCACTCAGTATACCTGGCTCTGTCCTTTACCCTAACCTAAATACTCCAGTGAAAGAAGGGTCTCGACCCGAAACGTCACCCATTCCTTCTCTCCAGAGATGCTGCCTGTCCCGCTGAGTTACTCCAACATTTTGTGTGGATCTTCAGTGTCAACCAGCATCTGCCGTTCCTTCCTACACAATACACTCCTATGAAACATCTTGAAATACATTGTAGATGCCATTAAATATAAGTTATTACTCTTGTTTATTAGGTATTGTTGTGAAGAATTGAACGGTTCTATTATGGGATATTTGATGCTTGGTTTCAACTGGAAATATTAAGAATCAATTTGCAATGTCAATGCCCGAACCACAGAGCTTTATACTACCACTTAAAAATGCTATTGATTTTAAATTGCTTATACAAAGTTGAATAAACTAAGTCAAGGAAACACCAGTGAAGGCAGGTGCCCACTTGGTAACCACAATGATATACTTGCATCTGCAGGTAGACAGTAATGCTGGAGAAACTCAGCGGGTGAGGCAGCTTCTATGGAGAGAAGGAATAGACATTTCGGAAGGGTGCCGACCCGAAACATTGCCTAAACCTTGTCTCCATAGATGCTGCCCCACCAGCATTTTTGTCTACCTTTGATTTTTACAGCATCTGCAGTTCCTAAGCCTCTTAAACCTTCTTAAACCTTGCATCTGCAGGATTCGTTTATTTTTAATGAGATGGTTAACATGTAGGTGGCTGTTTTTTGCATATGGATTTAGTATTTGTTCTTAATATGTTGGTACATTCAGTTAGACATGTTGGTACATGAATGAATGAATGAATGAATGAATGAATGAATGAATGAATGAATGAATGAATGAATGAATGAATGAATGAATACGTTTATTGTCATTGCACAATACTGTGCAACGAAATTCCATTACATCTCCTCCGGTTAAAAAAATACAAACACGACAACCATTAACACATATGTACACTTATTAGTAAAAAATAAATAGGTATTTTAAAAGAATTTAAAAGAATTTAAAAGAATTTGGCGGCATTTCTTGGAATTACATTTTGCTTCCCAGCATTCTCTGTTGGAATTTAGCTCTTTTATCGCACATGGGTAGAAACTATTCTTTAGTCTACCGGTGCGAGCCTTCAGAGTCCTGAATCGCCTCCCAGAGGGTAGCAGAGTAAAAAGGTGGTTGGCAGGGTGGGATGTGTCCTGCTTGATATTTGTGGCCCGGAATCTAACATTCAGTTAGATAGTCAGATAATACTTTGGCTTTGAGCTTGGGCACTTAGTTGAGCACTTATCCTGGAGTTAAAGCACAAGTACTTTGTGTTTTAATTGTAATTTAGGGAGTCTTCTTCTTATCGAGTCCACACACAAGATTAGAAGTTGTTCAGCCTGAGTTGAACACACTTCTCAGCATCTGCATACAATGGTGTCTGTCTTGTCGCTTCTTGTTCTTCTTGTGCGTGGTGGTGGAAAGATTGGTGGAAACAGGGCCGCGAGCGACATGAACGCTCTTTCCTTGACCCCATTTAGGGAGTAAAACTGGATAATTCCAAAGCTATTGTTACTCTTCAAAAACCCTTATTCTAAGCTGGTAGGAAGAGAAGTGAGCTTTGGAAATGAGTTTGTATCATTCTCTCTGCATTCAGTGTGTATGATATGATTTATTTGCTAAATGTAGCAATGGTAAAGCCAATTTAATAAATCTCCTGCCTCTGATTGCTGAAAACTTGACAAAGCTGTACATGTACAACTTAATTTACTTCACATAATTGTAATTATTTGGAGAGTCATGAAGAATTCGGGCAGCTATAATAAGTTGTTTACATTGTTGTTGAACATAACTGGATGCAGTTTAAAAATTGTAACTATCAAGCAGCAATAATTAGCTCCACTGGCTGCCTACAATTGTTAACAGTGCATCATCATCATCATCATCATCATCGTTGAAAACATCAATGGGCACGGTGCCTTACAATGCCGTGTACAACAGTGATCGCAACTTCTACTGAAGTGTGGATGGCCGTTGGCTTGCTAGAAGCTCATCTGCCCTTTGACAGGTCTTGTTTTTGGTCATGCTGGAGGTTCACAGCCTCCTCCTCACCTGGCAAACGAGGTGGGGGAGACGGTTTAGTCACCGATTCTCCGACCATGGAGCAGGTAGGACGGGATTACATGTTACCCGTGGCGGTGGGAACTCCCCCCGACCTGACCTGACCTAACAGTGTAAATACAAAATGAATATCTCCCAAAGATCTGACAATGCTCCAAATCACTGGAACTGTCCATCAGTCACTCCATTTTATGAACTGTTCAAATTTGCTGATGTGTTAAATACGAGGGTGGCATGGTGTCGCAGCAGTAGACTTGCTGCCTTACAGCGCTTATAGCGCCAGAGACCCGGGTTCGATCCTGACTACGGGTGCTGTCTTTATGGAGTTTGTACGTTCTCCCCGTGACCTGCGTGGGTTTTCACTGAGATCTTTGGTTTCCTCCCGCACTCCAAAGATGTACAGGTACTGTATGTATGTAAATTGGCTTGGTAAATGGTAAATCCCCTAGTGCGTGTGGGATAGTGTTAATGTGTGGGGATCGCTGGTCGGCGCGGACTCATTGGGCCGAAGGGCCTGTTTCCACGCTGTATCTCTAAACTAAACTAAATTAATTTTGGTTATTATATAAAATTAAATTAAGGCTCCTCTTCCTCCTTTTTCCTTTCTTCTCCCCCCCCCCCCCCCCCCCCCCCCACCCACCCCTCATCAGTCTGAAGAAGGGTTTCGGCCCGAAATGTTGGCTATTTCCTTCGCTCCATAGATGCTGCTGCACACGCTGAGTTTCTCCAGCATTTTTGTGTACCCTAAACTAAATTAAGTGTTGATTTTTTTTAATCGAGACTGATGACAAATCACTGATGAGCACATCCAATGAGGTTGGTGGATGCTTTATCAAACATCTGTTCTTGGATTTTCGATCTGTATTAATTTGGAGGGTTTTTCTAAAAATAAACATTAAATTATGCTATGTACTTGATTGAAAGTGTTCAAATACATCTTTTCAATAGTTCCCTCCATGACGATCCAGGAACATGTCCAGGAACATTATTTGTGCCCGGAACTAAAACAAAATCTGTAGTGGGCAGCAAATCCTGAAAGAAACATTGAAGAAAGTACAATGCCTTGGGCGATAAACTCAGCTTGGGTCTCATCTTGTACTGTACCTTTTTGCATTTATCAACTAGCCAAGAATGTCATCTGGTGGGGGTACAGAAGCAATGAAAGAATGCTTAAAGATGGATAATAATGAGAGGTATCTTTGAAGTTAATGCCAAGAGCATCGGCAACATTAGCACTGCTCGCTTTTAATCCTTTTATCTGAGTGCTTCTTTGGACTTTCTGGAAGAAACAAGAATTTACTGAGGTTCCGTTTACCTATCAGCATAGTAATGTGCTGCCCTTCACGTATATAACTCTCCTGCCTTCCATATGTGCATATTGTTTTTGTTTCACACTGAATTCCTTTGTTACATTCTCACTTACGATATGGTTTGGATTGCCCTTTGGGGTTTTCAATTTTGTGTCCTGTTACCCTCTGCCAAGTTGTTCCTGACATGCCTAATCTTTATTTCCTTCTGTCTTCAATTTTGCCCTAGATCCATTAAGGCAGGGCTATTTAAATAGATTTGTTTTACGAGTTTCCTGTGTAACTGTTTCGCCCGTGGATAGATGCATAATAGGACGGAGCTACATGTACAATCATCTTCCTGCCTACAAGATTACAAGCTTTTTTTCTCATGGTTAAGTGATTTTACTGCCAACCTTTCCTACCGTACATGGCAGGTCAGCAAATCTTCACTACGAAAGGGACAAATTTCACCCTTTCTATGCATTTCTTTTGAAATGGGGTCATTAGTTTTACCGCCTTTAAAGTGATTGACGCTGCCCAACTGATGCAGGGAAAGCAGCGCATAAAGAAAAGAAGCAGGATTAAGCCAATGACGTTCTTTTGACTGCTCTGCTATTCTGTAAGGTAGACACATGCTCAAGGTAGACACTCTGCTATTCTGTAAGATAGACACCAGCACAAAAATGCTGGAGTAACTCAGCGGGACAGGCAGCATCTTGGGAGAGAAGGAATGGGAACAGCATCTGCAATCCCCTAATATCAAAATTCATTTGATCTAAGTCTTGATATGCTCATGCAAACACAAAATGCTGGTGTAATTCAGCTGGTCTGGTGGATATAGATAGGCAATGTTTTGGGTTGGGGCCCTTCTTCTGAGTTAATCATGTGTAGCAAGAAACAGCAAAAGCTGGTTTAAACCGAAGATAGACGCAAAACGCTGGAGTAACTCAACGGGAAAGGCAGCATCTCTGGAGAGAAGCTATGGGTGACGTTTTGGGTCGAGACCCTTCTTCACGGTTCTTCTTCAGCCTTCTTTCTCCTGAAGAAAGGTCTCGACCCGAAACGTAGCTGAAGAAGGGTTAATCAGTCTGAAGAAAAGATCCGACCCAAAATGTTGCCTATCCATGCCCTTCAGAGATGGTAGACACAAAATGTTGGAGTAACTCAGAAAGACAGGCAGCATCTCTGGAGAGAAGGAATGGGTGACGTTTTGGGTCGAGACCTTTCGAGATGGTGCCTGACCTGCTGAGTTACTCCAGCATGTTGCGTTCTGCACAAGATTCCAGCATCTGCACTTGTACCGCTGTTGATTGTACTCAACCACTCACCCTCCACCGTTCTTTTAGGAAGAGAATTTCAAAGTTTCACTGCCCTGTGGATGATGAAACTTCTTCTCCATTACATCTTAACCACATTTATAAGACTATTTTCTCTAGCTTCAGACTCCTTTAAGCCTGCATCTACCTACCTGTTAAACCAAGTAAAATTCTATACACATAAATTCACCACCCTATGAATTAATTTGGTGACATTTAGCCACTCTCCCACTTTTGTATGTATATACACACAACATTCTTGATGGGATCTCACCACAGCGCCACATAATTGGAGCAACATTTCCTTATTCCTTTTGCATCCTCTTGCACTGAAGACCAGAATACTACTGGCCTTCTTAATTGCCCTCTGATTTTCCTTATTAACTTTAAGTGATCCCTGAATAAAATTGCACGAATTCCGCGGAGTAGCAGCATTTTCCAATGTCTCATGATTAAAAAAACTTTCAATTTCTATTTTTTTTCTACCAAATTTGATGATCGCAGACCTTTTTTTAACATTTTGTTCCATCTGCCTTGTCCCTCTCCATTCACTTAACCGAGGTAAATCCCTCCAGAAGTCTCTCTGCAACCTGCTCACAGCCCATCTTCTCACCTAATTTTGTATCATCAGTCAACGCTTCTTAGACCAACTTACCATCAACTGCCTCCTAGCTCAAAAGTTACACACTTATACCATCTCTCAGTTTTTGTCCCTTTAACCATTGTCAGTTTAGTTCCATTGTCTCACCAAACGAATAACTAATAACAGCCTGTTTCCTTTATCATTGTAACTTTTTTTCACCCAACAAACAGCTAACAATGACCTGTTTCCTTTATATTTGTTACTTTTTTTCATATCTTTCATTCTTTGTTCTATATCTCTCTACATCATCATCTATATATCTTGTTTTCCTTTCCCATGACTTTAAGTCTAAAGAAGGGTGTCGACCCAAAATGTCACCCATTACTTCTCTCCAGAGATACTGCCTGTCCAGCTGAGTTACTCCAGCTTTTTGTGTCTCTCTTAAGTTTAGTTTAGTTTAGTTTATTGTCACGTGTACCAAGGTACAGTGAAAAGCTTTTTTCGTGTGCTAACCAGACAGCAAAATACAATACATGATTACAATCGAGCCATTTACGATGTATAGATACATGATAAGGGAAAAATGTTTAGTGCAAAGTAAAGCCGGCAGAGACCGATCAAGGTTCATCCGAGGGTCACCAATGAGGTCTTCAATCTATACCCGTACATTATCCTCAATGTGATCAAGTCTGGTTTTGTAATCTTTTGTGCGGGATTTAATCACAGCAGTAATATTTTAAAAAGATGTCTGAAAGATCCAATTGCCTCAGGCAAAATATCTCTGTAAATAGTTAAGTGAGCTGTGATGTAAATAGGACCCTATTTCAGATAGATTTTCACTGGGTTTACTACCAATCATTCTCATGACCCCATGATCAATGATCAACGGGTAAGTTGAATTATTTTTATGGATTGTGACTCTTCCAGGGCCAATAAAAATGTGGGATGTTGCTTCTCTACCCTCGTGATGTGTTAACAAGCTGACAACAGCTCCAAACCAGAGTGCAAGATGTGCTCTCTGTGAGGTCTCCTGTTTATTTTATTTTTATTTTATCTTCGTGATTGGAGCAGAATTAGCTCATTCGACCCAAGTCTACTCCGCCATTCAATCATTGCTGATCTATCTCTTCCTCCTAACCCCATTCTCCTGCCTTCTCCATATAACCCCTACTAATCAAGAATCTATCCATCTCTGCCTAAAAAATATCCACTGACGGCCTCCACAGCCTTCTGTGGCAAAGAATTCCACAGATCACCATCAGACCAAAGAAATAATAATAATAATAATAAATTTTATTTATGGGCGCCTTTCAAAAGTCTCAAGGACACCTTACAGAATTTAACAAGCGTAAAAAACATATAATCGGAGTAAAATAAATAATAAAGACATCACCAATACACAAATTAAAGACAGATTTCGATCCAAAGACAAAAAAAATCAAAAACACAATGTGAAGAGAGAGCAGCGGCAGCTAAACCACGCCAGCGTCCACTCTCCCTTCCGACAGCCATCTTGGACACAAACTAAAATAATCACTTACACACAGAAAAACATCCCCCCACAATGGTTACCACTGTGGGGGAAGGCACAATGTCCAGTCCCCATCCCCAGTTCTCCCAAAGTCAGGCCTATTGAGGCCTCCGCTGTTGCCTCTACGGAGGCCCGCTGTTCCTGGCCGTTCTCGCCGGGTGCTGTTGCCCCGGCGCCGGGAGAGTCCTCTCAGCGGCTGGGCCACCTGGAACGGCCGCTTCCTTACCGGAGACCGCGGCTTCAGAAGCTGACAAGGCCGCGCCAGTTTGGAGCTCACAGGCTCCCGATGTTGAAGTCGGCGCCGTCCTCTCCACTCCGCAGACCCGCAGCCCGGAGGTGTTGAACTCGGCGAACAGTTGAAATACCACCTCATCTCCTTCCTAAAAGAACGTCCTTTAATTCTGAGGCTGTGATCTATAGTCCTCGACTCTCCCACAAGTGGAAATGTCTTCTCCACATCCATTCTATCCAAGCCTTTCACTATTCTGTATACTTCAATAAGGTCCCCCCTCATTCTTCTAAATCCCAGGGGGTAGAGGCCCAGTGCCATCAAACGCTCATCATAGGTTAACCCACTCATTCCTGGGATCATTCCTGTAAACCTCCTCTGGACCCTCTCCAGAGCCAGCACATCCTTCCTCGGGTATGATGCAGCATTGATGGATGAATACACCAAAGGTACATGGAAGCGCGTACATGTTTGAACATTAGCAGCTAAAATAATAAGATACATTTATCCTTTAATCTGTGAAATTGGATCTGGAGGAGGAAGTCTGCTTTCACATGTACAGTCTGAACTAAATTGACACACAAGCATTGATATGCAGCACACACTGGAGTGTTAAATTATCTATACAAGTAAAGGCTATCTCCTGATGCTCTGACTGAGACATAAAGTTGAAATGGTCAGAGTTGACCTTGCTTTTATCAATTGAAAACTAAGCAAATAAATAATAACCCTGAAGAAGGGTCTCGACCCAAAATACCACCTATTACTTTTCTGCAAAGATGTTGCCAGACCTGCTGAGTTACTCCAGCATTTTGTGTCTATCTTCGGTGCAAAATAGCAACATCTGGCTAGAAATTCAACTGCTAAACTATCTCTGAATCTCCAGAGTATCATCAGGAAATAGAATGCACTTCAATGCTTGAAATGTTTAAATTCCTTGAATTATGAATTAAGGTACAGAGGCCTGCTTAAGAACATTTTCGATAAAATCACTGCAGTAGAAGCTTGTAAGAATTAGGCTGATTTGATCATTGGCCTCAACCTGCCTTCTCCTTTTGTCCCCAAATCCACCTCAATCTATCTCAATACTAAATCAACTTCCGAGCTCGCTATCTGTAGCTTCCCAAGGTGGAGGATTTCTAAGAATCACAGCCCTTTGAAACAATGGGCGCCAGAGCAGCGCCAGAGACCTGGGTTCGATCCCGACTACGTGTGCTGTCTGTATGGAGTTTGTACATTCTCCCTGTGACTGCGTGGGTTTCCACGATCTTCAGTTTCCTCCCACAGTTCAAAGATGCACAGGATTGAAGGTTATATGGATTGGCATAAATGTAAAATTGTCCCTAGTGTGAGATGCATAGCGTTAGTGTGCGGGGATCGCTGGTCGGTGGAGACTCTGTGAGCCGACGGGCCTGTTTCCGCGCTGTACCCCTAAACTAAACTAAACGAAACTAACAAATACTTCTTATTTCAATCTTCCTTTGGTTTATATACCCCTTATCCATGAGACAATACTCCCTACTTCCAGAATCTTAAACCAGAGGGGTCATCCTTACAGCATTGACCCTGTCAAACTCTCTTGGAAATAT
This sequence comes from Amblyraja radiata, assembly GCF_010909765.2. Classification (NCBI taxonomy): domain Eukaryota; kingdom Metazoa; phylum Chordata; class Chondrichthyes; order Rajiformes; family Rajidae; genus Amblyraja; species Amblyraja radiata. The sequence goes on from NC_045961.1 coordinate 12,654,998, forward strand.
ATTTATCTTAACATTACCTCTATACCATTATAGACCACTATATGCTACCTTTCCTTGTAAAACAATCCCTTGCCATATGATTTGTAATTTTGGAATGCCCCATTGCAGCTCGCACCATGCTGATAACTTTCCAGAAAGCCAGGGTAACTTAATAATAATAATAATAATGCATTTTATTTGCTGGCACCTTTCTGGATACCCAAGGACACCTTACAGGACATAAAATCACAATACATTTATCAATATTAAAATCAAGTTGATTAAAAAAAAAAAAAAAAAAAAAAAAAATACACAAAACATTTTAAGTCATTAAAATCAGGGTGAACATGGTGGAAGTTATGTCGGGTATGCTTAAGCTTCGAAGTGGTCACTACAAACATTGTGGCATACTGCAAACAAATACAGTAGCTAAGTGTTTAAAATATACTGCATATTCATCAATAGTATGCATGCTCAATGCATATAGCTTCTGATTTAATTCCACTTTGTCAACTAAATAAACTAAAGGTGCAGTATAAACATTACTGATACTATTATAAAACATATTTAGCACTAGTATTTGAGATTCCCAATGGGCCACGCGGCAGAGGCTTATTTTCAGTTGGGCTGCAGCTCCGGCTATGCCCAGCAACAGGCCCGGCTTGCTGCCGTGGCAACTGGAACAGGCCCGAGGAAGTTGCCGCCAAGCACAGCCTCTGCTCACCCCGTGGACCAGAGAGGAGGGAGATGGACAGAGGGCCGATAAGTGGACTGGTGGCGGGACACAGTGCTGGGGCTGGATGGTGGAGAGGGCCGCTGGAGGCCCTGCAGCAGCCTGGGCCTTGGCCCAGTGTCCCGGCGAGCCGTGGCTGTATCCCAACCGCAGGCCCGGCTCACCCACAGAGGGAAGGCCGCCGAGCCCGGCCCCTGCTCACCCCATGGACTGGGAATCAGAGAGGGGGTGGAGGGAGACGGCAACGGCAACAGACGCTGGACTAAGGGCCCGGTGAGAGGAACCCTCGAGGTCGGCTGCTGGAGCCACCCACCCCTGGGGAGCGAGGGCTGAAGAGGGCCGGACGTGGAGAGATCACGGGACGACCGGAATGGAGGTGATAGCTGCAATGGGCGGTTGTGGACAGCGGCAGCTGGAACTGTAACATGGCACCAAAATGGCACCTCTTGCACATGGACTATGGTTATTCGTGAGTGAGTACATTTAAAGACAAGAAGAAAATATGCTGAATGTTATTGTGATCTCTCGCTGGTTTCTAATGGAGTGTGAATACGTTAGCACTCAGTTTATCTTTCATGCTCATGGATAACACAAAATATGCTTCCAAGTGCCCACCATCTGGAGAGCAACTGTGCAATTGCAAATTTCTGCTTCGAAAAAGTTTACAGCCAGGCTTTCCGTCAACGTAGCGTGATCTTTACCTCCATCTGTGCACAACAAGCACGGCTATTGAATAGCTCCATCCAGGCATTTCGATGCTTCTGCGAAAATGGCTCCATAAAGTAGCAGCAGGTCATAAAATCTCCCGTGGATGATTCTTGAAGAAGGAACAGAAAACAAGCACTTAGAGAGAAAGGGATTCAAAATGACAGTGGCATTCTGGTTGAATGGATTCAAGTTATTTTCGTTCAAAAATATGCTGGACTTCATGGTGTAGAACAAATTGACAAGGAACAAAATAATTGAGTCACTCAGGCAGTATCTCCGGAAAGAAGGAAGGTGTGATGTTTCGGGTCTAGACCCTTCTTCAGAATCACCCATTCATTCTCACCAGAGAAGCTGCCTGTCCACTGAGTCACTCCAGCATTTTGTGTATATGGTGTAGGCAGTTCCTTCCTAAACAAAAGTATTGAATTGTCTCTCGGGATGGAGTAAATTAAAATAGAAATATGTGAACAATTTGAAACCTCTTCAATATTTCATCCTCTCATATGCATCTGGCTCTAGATTTCATCAGAGAATTTTCTTAAAAATTCATTCATTAGATATGGGCATCCCAGTCAAAGCACATATTTACTTTCCCTAGTTTTCCTTGGGAAAGATGCATTGAACTGCTTCCTTGCACCTCCAAATTATTCCCTGTGGGGAATATACTCCCACACAGCGAGCAGATCCAAGATTTCAGTCAAGGAATGGCTAAGAAATGTTAATAAAGTTCCGAGGCAAATTTTGGAGATTTCCTGGAGAAGATTTCATTAAATTTTGAAGTACATCTAGTGTGTGGTGAAAGATTTTTATGACTCAGCATGTTTCCAGCTTCCAAGCTGTTTAAGCATGCTATTTACAAAAGGGATTTATGGGTGGATGATAGAATCATTGACAAATGTAGTCTTCAGGCTTTTTCATATTCGAGAAGAAAAAGTTGCAACATTGGAGGTAAGTAAAGGACCTGTCCCACTTAGGCAATTTTTTCAGCGATAGCCGGAAAACGGGCTGTCGCCGCATGGTCGCGGGGTGACGCCTGTATTGTCGTGAGTTGTCTCCTCAAGTGTCGTAACTTTTTTCTTGTCGCCACTGGATTTTGAAATGTTTTGGCGACAGTGGGCTTGACGTTGTCTGTCTTCTCCTGTCGTAGGTGCTGTCGTAGGTTGTCGCCAGGATGACGCCAGGTGACATTGGTTGTCACCGGGTGATGACCTCGGTGAATTCCATTGGCGACATCCTACGTCAACCGGCAACAGTACCGGCGTCAAGGGAAGTCTTCAGTTGTCTTCATTTGTTGCTGACAGGGTCATAGCTTGTCGTAGCTTGTCGCGGGTGGAGATAGGTTGACTTCGGTTGTCGTAGGTTGTCGCCTGTGTGGTCGAAGGTTGTCGTAGGTATCATCATGGTTGTCGTAGGTGGAATTGTCGCATGTCGCGAGGATTTGTGTCGCTGGTCGACATTGCTTGTCGTAGCTTGATGTCGACTAGGTGGTAACTTGTCGTAGACATTGTCGTAGGGTGGGTCCATTTCGCTGTCCCGCTACGACTGTGACTGTCGCTGGCAGCCGCCTAAAAAAATCGCCTAACTGGGACAGGCCCTTTAGGAAGATGTTCTTTTTAGGGGAAATTAACCTTTATTGAATTTTAAAGAGTTTACAAGCTATGAGAAGGAATACTGATTTTGGAAGCCCACCAACTAAATTGTAAGGTATTGTTAGTTCCCGAAGTGAGACAAAATGTGGCGATCGCTTTTTAGTGCATTTCTTGTCTCTGCATTTCAGAAAGGATGCACAGTCTTTGGACTGAATGCAGAAGAGATGGCATGGACTAGAGTTGCTGCCTCGCAGCGCCAGAGACCAGGGTCCGATCCTGACTGTGGGTGCTGTCTGTATGGAGTTTGTACGTTCTCCCCATGACCTGCATGGGTTTTCTCCAGATGCTCCGGATTCCTTCCACACTCCAAACCTCCAAGCACCTACACATCTGAACACTACTTAGCTTGGTATAATTGTAAATTGTCCCAAATGTGTGTTGGCTAGTGCTAGTGTGCGGGGATTGCTGGTCGGCACGGACCCAGTGGGCTGAAGGGCCTGTTTCTGCGATGCATTTGTAACCTAAACTAAAGAGGTTCACCAAAATGTTGCATGGTGACCGAGTATTAGCTACAAGGAAAGGCTGGATAAACTTAAGATTGTTTTCCCTGGAACATCAGAAGCTGAGGAGAGGAATATATAAAATTATGAGAGCAATAGATAGGGCTGATAGTCAAAATGTTTCTCCCCGTGTAAAAATGGCAAAGACTAGCCTAGAGGACATGGCTTTCAGATGAATGAGGAAAATTTAAAGGAGATATTTGAGGCAAGCTTTCTATAGGCCATGGTAAGTGCCTGGAACATGCTGCCAGGAAGAACGGCCGATTCAAACACAATAGCAACATTTTAGAGGCTTTTTGATAGGTACATGAATATATAGAGAATTCAGTTTAAGGCCAATTTAAGTCAGGTTGAGTCAGTTTGAGTCAAAGAGTCAGGAATTCATGTTGCAGTTTTATACAAATTTGGTTAGACCATGTTTGCAGTATTGTGGCATGGTAAGTGTCGCCAGTCTACAGTAAGGTGACATCTAAAGGAGATGAGCAGGGCAAGCATTTTGTACAGAGTCGATGCCTGGAACTGCAGGGATGATGGTAGAAACACATACCAAAGTGTCATTTAAGAAGGCAGAACACAGAACCGTACAAAACAGGAACAGGCCGTTCAGCCCACAAAGTCTGTACTGAACATGATGCATAGTTAAACTAATCTGCCTGCAGATGATCCATATCCATCCATTCCATGCATATTCATGCTCCTATCACGGTGGCGCAGCGGTAGACTTGCTGCCTTAGAGCTCTTGCAGCACCAGAGACCCGTGTTCGAACCCGACTACGGGTGCTGTCTGTACGGAGTTTGTACGTTCTCCCCATGACCGCATGGGTTTTCTCCGAGATCTTCGGTTTCCTCCCACATTCCAAAGACGTACTGGTTTGTAGGCTAATTGGCTTGGTATAAATGTAAAATTGTCCCTAGTGCGTGTAGGATAGTGTGAATGTGCGGGGATTGCTGGTCGGAGGGGACTCGGTGGGCCCAAGGGCTTGTTTCTGCCCTGTATCTCTAAAACTCAACTAAACTGAACTGAACTAAACTAAACAGGAATAGGCCCTTCAGCCCACAATGTCTGTGCTAAACATGATGCAAAGTTAAACTAATCTGCCTGCATTGGATCCATATCCATCCATTCCATGCATATTCATGGTCCTATATAAAAGCCTCAAACTCCAATACATCTGCTTGTACCACCACCCCATGGAAGAGGGTTTTTAAAGGTTTTATGATCTCTACTTCGTTCTTGACCAAATGAAATCAGATATGCATAGATATGACAGAGAACCGCCACTGATGGATCCGATTGACCAAAATAATGAAGTGGATTCTATCTCTTCTGTCCAAAGTGCACAGGGATATACAGGATGCTTTATTGAAAGCTAGTGTAGCACTTAACATACAAACATAGAAAATAGATGCAGGAGGAGGCCATTTGGCCCTTCGAGCCAGCACCGCCATTCATTGTGAGCATGGCTGATCATCCACAATCAGTAACCCGTACCTGCCTTCTCCCCATATCCCTTGATTCTGCTAGCCCCTGGAGCTATATCTAACTATCTTTTGAATTCATTTAGTGAATTGGCCTCTACTGCCTTCTGTGGCAGAGAATTCCACAAATTCACAACTCTCTGGTTGAAAAAGTTTTTTTCTCATCTCAATTTTAAATGGCCTCCCCTTTATTCTTAGACTGTGGCCCCTGGTTCTGGACTCTCTCAACATTGGGAATATTTTTCCTGCATCTAGCTTGGCCAGTCCTTTTATAATGTTATATGTTTCTGGCGTCCTTGTACACCAGTCACTGAAAGTTGGCGTGCAGGTAGAGCAGGCAGTGAAGAAAGCTAATGGAATGTTGGCTTTCATAACAAGAGGATTTCAGTATAGGAGTAAAGAGGTTCTTCTTCAGTTGTATAGGGCTCTTGTGAGACCACATCTGGAGTATTGTGTACAGTTCTAGTCTCCTAATTTGAGGAAGGACATCTTTGTGATTGAGGCAGTGCAGTGCAGGTTCACGATATTGATCCCTGGGATGGCGGGACTGCCATATGAGGAAAGATTGAAAAGACTAGGCTTGTATTCACTGGAGTTTAGAAGGATGAGGGGGCATCTTATAGAAACATATAAAATTATAAAAGGACTGGACAAGCTAATGCAGGAAAATTTTTCCCAATTTTGGGCGAGTCCAGAACCAGGGGCCACTGTCTTAGAATAAAGGGGAAGCCATTTAAGACAGAGGTGAGAACAAACTTTTTCACCCAGAGAGTTGTGAATTTGTGGAATTCCCTGCCACAGAGGGCAGTGGAGGCCAAGTCACTGGATGGGTTTAAGAGAGAGTTTGATAGAGCTCTAGGGGTTAGTGGAGTCAAGGGATATGGGGAGAAGGCAGGCATGGGTTATTGATTGGTGACCATCAGCTATGATCACATTGAATGGCGGTGCTGGCTCAAAGGGCCGAATGGCCTCCTCCTGCACATATTTTCTATGTTTCTATGTTTCGATAAGATCCCCCCCCCATCCGTCTAAAGATATAGAATGTCTTCTAAAGATATAGAATGCAGCACCTTCTGCTGGAGTCAAGTCTATTTTTCCCTGGTTTCCTTTATCAGCCATCTCAAATTAAATCTTTGCCCCCATCGTCATATAAAAATAATGGCTCTATATTTGTTATAAGGGTGATCCTACTCTTCTCATTCTGCAGTCTTGACGTGACTGATTATAACATTGTTTTCCGGTGCCACTCCCTGTTCATCCACCTAGACTGCTCCTCACTCATGTGGCTCCATTCTTATCTATTCTATGGAGACCGTTGCTGTGTTAATAGGCCATTCTCACGTTACGAGCTGACGCAAGAGTTAACCCGAGTGAAGGGGTCGTGGTTGAGCACGATATAACAAGTGAAAGATCAAGAGGTTAACCGAGTTCCAATGGGTAGACGGCAGTTTCCCGTTTACTTGTCATTTCTGCGATGTTCCCAGTTCGTCTCCCGAGTTACTCTTGAGCCAATCCTGATTGAAGTTTTGTTTTAATAAGCAACCGTGTTATGTTTTAATAGGCACCAGTGTTAAAGAAGACCTCCTGAGTTGCTTTGGTGCCCAGGCGTGAGTTGAGATGGAAAGAGGTGTGGGGGGGGGGGGGGGCGTCATTAATCTGTCTGGGGTGACATGGCTCTTGGGTTAGGCTGGGATCATTCTCTGCGGGGTGATCTTAGTGCGGGAGACAAGTGTAGGAGAGGTGTACTGACTGTGTGGGCAGAACTTTGGAAGTGATTGCCCACCAGTCTCAAAAGCCGCTGTGTCTCCCTGTCCCTGGGATAGCAGGGGGCGATCAAACAGCACAATACCCAATACCCCTCCCCCTCCAACTCCAGAGGAATCTGCTCCCCGATGGGCCGCTACGGCGACAAGTGGCAGTTCGCCCACAGCCCGAGCTGCGCCCCCTCATCCGCCACCCCAAGAACAAGACGTACTTTGCACACCATCAGCTTCTGCCCCGCCCTTGCCCCCTCCCTCTGCAACTGCAAACAACCACACTCTCCTGCTCACCTGCAAGGGCGGTACAGTTCCCAGTTTCAGCTCCTGTACAGGGGGGTGGCCGGAGATGTCAGGACCAACAGCCCCCTCATCCGCAACCCAGGTTCCTCTGCAGTTGGAGCGGGGCTGGGCTGGAGTTGCTGTTGGCTGTGAATATCCGTGCTTGCAGTGGGCCTGGTGGGCCTGGGGGTCGATGTTCCATTGGTCCTGACGTCTCCGGTGACTGGCACGGACCTGCTGGCATCGCCGACGTGAAGACAGTGCAAAGCCCCCGCGCCGGTGCAATGGGCGGGGAGCTGGAGAGGGGAGGGAAGGGGTCACACACATGGCCGGGAAGCAGAGGGGTGTAGGTGGGGGTGGTGACAGATGGGGCCAACAATGAGTGGAGAAAGACAGAAACACCGACGTGCAAAGGAGACCTACAACAGTGCATGATCTCTCTCGCGTGGCAGGTGACTGTCGCTGGGAAACTGAAGGGAGCGACAATCTGCTGCTGCCTGCCCGCTGAATTAAAGAGTTCCCACGGTAGACTCACGATACACTAAGGTAAACGCACGGGCCACTACGTTCTTAAATCGAGTTAAAATGTTTCAATTATTAACCACAAGAGTAAAATTGACTCGTGGAAAATTTCAAACATGTTTGATTTTTTGCAAGAGTAGACAAGTTACACGAGAACCTGCCGTTAGCGCCACGATGCACTACGTTGCGTCCACGAATGCCGTACGTTAATCGTACGTTATTACCACGAGGTTTAACTCGGGTTACCTCTTGTGTCAGCTCGTAACGTGAGAATGGCCTTTAAGGCTGTATTACGTTTATTGGTTACATGCTGTGACTAACTTTGTGTTATTGCAACAATGTTTAGTATGGTTAGTGCCAGGGTGGTCCCTTACTGTGAAACTCTCTAACTGACTTCCCTAACTTCAAGTAACCCTTGCTTTCCCTCTCTCTCCATTCCTCCCCCTTCCTAGTTCTTCGACCAGTCTGAATGTTCCCTTGATTAATTTTAATCTCCGTTTGCTTCATTGTAAACTTCTAGCTAACAATGACCTATCCTGCACTTTCCTTGAACCTTATCTCCTTTGATGTCTCGTTTTCACACCTTACTCTACCTTATCTCTGACTCTCAGTCTGAAGAAGGGTCCTGCTGAGTTACTCCAGCATTTTGTATCTATCTTTAGTTCTACTACAACTAATTTTCCATAATGTAAATTGAATATAACCAGATTGATGAACTCAGGAATTCTAGTTATATGACTTGGGCCAACTTGGTTATAACAAGATATCTATCGGGAACCAGACAGATATTTATGAATGTGTTCAAGATGGAACTGCAGATGCTGGAAGATCGAAGGTACACAAAATTGCTGGGGAAACTCAGCGGGTGCAGCAGCATCTATGGAGCGAAGGAAATAGGCGACGTTTCGGGCCGAAACCCTTCTTCAGAATTTATGAATTGCTTTGGAATTTGACAAAGAGAAAAAATTAACTACCTTGGGGGAAAATAATTCTGGAGGAAAATGAAAACTCTCCAATAATCAGATATCATTGTCTATTAAGCCCACTCTCTGTCAGTTTTCACTGAGGATAGCTGTTTACATTGATATGCAATTGCTTCGATTAACACCTGTACATTGATACTCTTCTAAACAATGGAAATGCAAGGAATTGCTGATGTTGTAACGGTGATGTTTCGAGTCTAGACCCTTGTTCCCTGAAGAAGAGTCTCAACCCGAAACTTCACCCATTCCCTCTGTCCCGCTGCGATACTCCAGCATATTGTGTCTGTCTTAGGTGAAAACCAGCATCTGCAGTTCCTTCCTGCAGATGTTGGAACTTGATTAAGACACAAAGTTTTAGCGTAACCCAACAGGTCAGTCAGCATCAGTGACAGAGGAGTAGACCATCCTCATGAAGAAGGGTTTCGGCCGGAAACGTCGCCTATTTCCTTCGCTCCATAGATGCTGCTGCACCCACTGAGTTTCCCCAGCAATTTTGTGTAGCATCAGTGACAGGTTTGGATATGTGACGTTTTGGGTAGGAATTCTTCTCAGCCTGATTGTAGTGGGGAGAGAAAGCTGGAAAAGAGGTGGGTGTGGGCCAAAGCGTGCCAATTGCTCGGTTTTACAGATGGAACAGGATTACCTCTGATAATATATCTAAAAGGATACGATACAGATAGAAACATAGAAAATAGGTGCAGGAGTAGGACAGTCGGCCCTTCGAGCCTGCACCGCCATTCAATATGATCATGGCTGATCATCCAACTCAGTATCCTGTACCTGCCTTCTCTCCATACCCCCTGATCCCTTTAGCCACAAGGGCCACATCCACCTCCCTCTTAAATATAGCCAATGAACCGGCCTCAACTACCTTCTGTGGCAGATAATTCCACAGTTTCACCACTCTCTGTGTGAAAAATGTTTTTCTCATCTCGGTCCTAAAAGACTTCACCCTTATCCTTAAACTGTGACCCCTTGTTCTGGACTTCCCCAACATTGGGAACAATCTTCCTGCATCTAGCCCGTCCAACCCCTTAAGAATGTTGTACGTTTCTATAAGATCCCCCCTCAATCTTCTAAATTCTGCGAGTACAAGCCGAGTCTATCCAGTCTTTCATATGAAAGTCCTGCCATCCCAGGAATCAGTCTGGTGAACCTTCTCTGTACTCCCTCTATGACAAGAATGTCTTTCCTCAGATTAGGAGACCAAAACTGTATGCAATACTCCAGGTGTAATCTCACCAAGACCCTGTACACTGCAGTAGAACCTCCCTGCTCTTATACACAAATCCTTTTGCTATGAATGCTAACATACCATTCGCTTTCTTCACTGCCTGCTGCACCTGCATGCCTGCTTTCAATGACTGGTGTACCAAGACACCCAGGTCTCGTTGCATCTCCCCTTTTCCTAATCGGCCACCATTCAGATAATAGTCTACTTTCCTGTTTTTGCCACCAAACCTCACATTTATGCACATTATACTGCATCTGCCATGCATTTGCCCACTCACCCAATCTATCCAAGTCACCTTGCAGCCTCCTAGCATCCTCCTCACAGCTAACACTGCCCCCCAGCTTCGTGTCATCTGCAAAGTTGGAGATGTTGCATTCAATTCCCTCGTCCAAATCATTAATATATATTGTAAATAGCTGGGGTCCCAGCACTGAGCCTTGCGGTACCCCACTTGTCACTGCCTGCCATTCTGAAAAGGACCCGTTTACTCCTACTCTTTGCTAAGAGACCAGAACTGCAGGAAATAGAGGATACATTGCAGGATGCAAGAGGGATCCATCCTCAACAGCAGGGGGGAAATGATGAGGGGGAGTGGATTGGCTGAAATGTGGCGTAAGTGACAATAGCTGGAGAGGAAAAGGAGATAAAAGGGTGTGAGATGAGGAGATTAATGGACTGAAATGTAAAGCCAGAGGGAAAGATATAGGTGAAAGGCAATGCGGGAGAGGGGGTAAGAAAGGCAAGATAATAGGAGAAACGGCCATGCACAAGATAGAGATAGGAGGAAAGTGGGGTGTTACCTAAAATTGGTGAATTCAATGTTCATACCTTTGGGTTGTAAGCTGCCCAAACATTGTAAATACCCAAATGCCGTGTGAGTTGGTTTGTAAACTTGGGTAGCTTACAACACCAATAGTATACATTTTGAATTTTCCAAGTTTAGATAACTAACCAATCCCTTTCCCACCCCAATCTTCCTACCCCCCCCCCCTCCCTTTTTTCAAATTCTATCTCTCCCTGCATTCCCCCTGGACTCACAGCTATTTCTATCCTCCCCCTCCCCTTTCCTCTAACTGCACAATACACAACCCTTCAAACCTCATTCACATCTTTTATTTTCATATCTCTGTCCTATCATCTGCCTATCAACCTTCCCTCAGATAAAGACAGTGCTGGAGTAACTCAGTGGGTCAGGCAGCATCTCTGGAGAGAATGGATCGATGACGTTTCAGGTTGGGACCCTTGTTCAGACTGATTTTAGTAGGGAGAATGGGGGAAAACACTGCAGTTTCTTCAGAGATGCTGCCTGATTCCCTGGTTTTCTCCAGCATTTTGTGCCATCTTTGGAATAAACCAGCATCTGAAGTTCCAGTTTATTACCTCCTCACCCATATCCACCTATTGCTTGCCAGGCTTTGTACTGCTTCTGACCTGAAACATTACCTATCCATGTTCTCCAGAGGTGCTACCTGACCTACTGAATTACTCCAGCACATTGTGTCTTTATTTGTCAACCAGCAGTTCCTTGTTTCTATCCTTGTCTGGGGAGATGGTAAACAAGACCAGAACTGCGGGAAATAGAGGATACAATGCAGGATGCAAGAGGGATCCATCGTCAACAGCAGGGGGGGATATGATCTCTACTGAGGAAATAGATTATTTGCGATATCCTGGAATGGAAAGTCTCATCCTAGGAGTCGATGCAGCAGAGATGGAGAAATTGAGAGTAAGAATTGGCGTCTTTGCAAGAGGCAGGATGGGAAACTATGGTAGCCAGTGGGTTTGTAGTCGACCTCAGACAATAGATGGACACAGTGAGATCAAGAAAGGGGGAAAAACAATGAAAATAATCGATCATAGAGCTCTTAGTAATTTTAGTTTCTATTGAGAAAATTAACATGGCTGTTAAAAAATACCTTTTTGCGAAAAATCCTGCAAGAAAAGAAAGTTGTTATTGCGAGACTGAAACATTTTAGCCCTAACATTGTTTTCCCTGTTGATAGTGGGGCATCACAGTGGCACAGCGGTAGAGTTACTGCCTTATAGATCCCGACTACTGGGGTGCTGTCTGTACGGAGTTTGATCACTCTCCGAGATCTTCAGTTTCTGCGCCAGCCAATTACGTAAAGGTTTGTAGGTAAATTAGATTGGTATAAAAGTAACATGTAAAATTGTCCCTAATGTATGCGGGATATTGTTAGTGTCGGTGCCGACTCGGTGAACCAAAGGGCCTGTTTCCACACTATATCTCTAAACTAAACTAAAGACAGAATTTAATTTTATAACAAAATTTTCCATAACATGAGGTTTCTCAGGAATGCACCTTTTGTGCTTTGGTAAAACTACCCAGTTATCAGGCAGAGACTTGGTGACTCACAATACAGAGACTTGCTGTCTCTCAATACTGAGACATGGTGTCTCTCGATACTAAGACATGGTGTCGGAATTGCTGACGGATCGAATTCTGAAATTTAGATGTACTATCCGAATTGGATCACCAAACATCAGGCTTGAAACCCTCCCAAATGAGGTCAGATGCAGACATGCGCTGAGCAGCACAGTGGCGCATCGGTACATTTGCTGCCTTACAGCGTTTGCAATGCCGGAGACCCGGGTTCGATCCTGACTACGGGCGCTGTCTGCACGGAGTTTGTACATTCTCCCTATTTTCTGTAAGATCTTTGGTTGTCTCCCACACTCCAAAGACATACAGGTTTGTTGGCCAATTGGCTTGGTAAGTGTAAATTGTCCCTAGTGTGTGTAAGGTAGTGTTAGTGTGTGGGGTCGCTGGTCAGCGTGGACTCGATGGGCCGAATGGCCTGTTTTCATGTTGTATCTCTAAAACTAAACTAATCTTAACTAAACAGTAAACAATGTTGGATAGGTTATGCTGATTAGGTGAGAGCTAGTTAAGAAATACCCTGTGTACAGGAAAAGGTGAACATAAGTGGATTAAAAATAAATGTCTACAAATAGTGTGGAATGAAGATGAAGTCAAAAGTCAATGGAGCTCCACAGGAAACAAAATTGGATTTAGCGAATCAGTTGAAACAACCACCTTGGTGCCAAATGAGGTCAACTTTGGAAAGCAACAGCAACTAAATGTATCTTCACCAGAATATTTCTGACGGAGCAACATTTCAAGTCAACATTGATGTTTTGTGTAATGCCATAAGATCGTAAGATAATAATATCATAAATAATAGGAGTAGGATTAAGCCATTCAGTCCAACAAGTCTACTCTGCCATTCAATCATGGCTGATCTATCTCTCCCTCCTAACCCCATTCTCCTGCCTTCTCCCCATAACCTCTGACACCTGTACTAATCAAAAATCTATCTATCTCTGCTGTAAATATCCATATTGAAGGCATCCACAGCCATCTGTGGCAAAGAATTCCACAGATTCACCACCCGTTTAGCCATTCATCACTACCAGATGCACTACTACCATCACTTATTATTAGGGTTATTTTCCCATTAGTTCCATGTACAAATAGGTTTACTAACCTATTGCTTGTTAATATGGATATCGGTGTGCAATTGGCCTTCAATTGATATCTTGTTATAGTTGCTGTCTGTTACAGTGCTGCCACTGGTTTCAGTTAATAATCGGGAGACATCCACAACAGCTGCTGGACACAAACTTCAGGTGTGCATTTGTGGTTGGGAGAAAATAACATCAGTGAAGGGCTTGAAGATCCACCAAGGGAAGAAAAAGTGCTTGAGAGAGCAGAGACATGGGCCTCGCATTGACCAGTACTTCTTACGAAGCAACCAGTTAAATCATTCCAGTGAAGCACAGCGACGGGACTCAAACCAAAGTTCGCAGAGCATCAGCACCCATGTCACTGAAGAGGGTGATACAAGCACAGAAATGCCGGTGGAGGAGCCCACGCAACAACTACAAAGACCTCCATTGGAGGGAAAAATCAAAGGGCACAAACCTGGAGTGAAATGGCCCAAAGCTGTTGAAAAGAAAGAGTGGGAGACGGTCAACAGTGACCTTATACATATCTTGGAGCAACAAGCGGGCACAGCAGTTGAAAAGCTTGAAAGGATGGGCAACACAATCTACAGCTACGGAGAAGAACGGTTTGGGGTGAGTAAAGGGAGAGGTGGAAAGAAATTACCAACACCAATCAAGGCCAGGAGGCAGCAGGAGATCGAGAGGCTAATCAGAGAGAGGAGACAGTTGAAAAAGCAATGGAAAAAAGCAACTGACGCAGAGAGAGAAGGTCTCATGCTACTCCAAGAGGACATCAAGAGCCGATTGGCAACCTTGCGAAAAGCAGAGAACTTGAGGAAACTTCGCAGGAAGAAAGAACACACAAGAACACGGTTCTACAAAGACCCTTTCAAGTTCATCAAAGACCTCTTCGCAAAGGAAAAAAGTGGAACCTTGAAAACATCAAAACGGGAATTGGAGGAACACCTGGAAAAGGCCCACAAAGACACAAAAAGGCATGAGCAGTTAGTCATCCCACATGACATCCCGCTTATTCAACCACCTGAATTCAACCTGGACACCAGCCCTCCGAGATGGAAAGAGGTAGAGAACACTGTCCGGCGAGCAAGAGCAGCATCAGCTCCGGGGCCAAACGGAGTACCATACAAGCTCTACAAGAACGCACCGGATGTGTTACGCTTTCTATGGAAGCTCATGAGGGTGGTGTGGAAGAAGCAAACAATACCTAAGGCGTGGCGAAGGGCCGGCGGCGTGCTAATACCTAAAGAAAAGGATGCGTCAGACATCAGCCAATTCCGGCCAATATGTCTCCTCAACGTCGAGGGGAAAATCCTTTTCAGCATTGTATCACAAAGGCTGTCCACCTATCTGGTAACAAACAAGTACATTGATACATCTGTACAGAAAGCAGGAATTCCAGGATTCTCGGGCTGCTTGGAGCATACAAGCATGATCTGGCACCAGATACAAGCAGCTAAGAGGGAGAAGAGAGACCTACATGTGATCTTCCTCGATCTGGCCAATGCATTTGGTTCAGTTCCCCATGAACTCCTTTGGGAATCTTTTGCCTTTTTCCATGTACCAGAGCTCATCACCACACTGGTCAAGAGCTATTTCCAAGACCTGCAGCTGTGCTTCACAACAGCTGACTTCAGTACAACATGGCAGCGCTTGGAAGTAGGCATCATGGCAGGCTGCACAGTCTCACCCTTGGCTTTTACAATGGCCATGGAAGTCATCATCAGGGCCTCAAAATGGGTGGTGGGCAGTGAACGAACCAGGGCTGGGCTCCGACATGACAACACTAACCACTACTGCAGCATGCACCAAGCGGCTACTTGGAAAGCTGCAGGTGAACATCAAGTGGGCCCGAATGAAAATCAAACCAAGTAAATCTCGAAGCATCTCCATAGTCAAGGGGGTGCTTAGAGACACAAGGTTCTGCATCGGTGACGACCCAATACCAACAGTGTCTGAGCAGCCAGTTAAAAGCCTGGGCAGATGGTACAACGCAAGTCTCAAGGACAAAGAGCAGGTGCAACAACTAAGGCAAAAAATTGTCAACGGCCTGGAGAACATCAATCAGACCCTACTGCCTGGGAAACTGAAGCTCTGGTGCCTACAGTTTGGACTCCTTCCTCGGACAATGTGGCCACTGACCGTTTATGAAGCCCCAATAACAACTGTGGAGAAGATGGAGCGAACCATAACTTCATACGCGAAGAAATGGCTCAGGGTCCCACGATGTCTAACTAACATCGGCCTATATGGCAAAGGGGTCCTGGAACTACCTCTCACTAGTCTAACAGAGGAATACAAGTGTTCTAAAGTAAGACTCCAGATGACACTGAGGGACTCTAGAGACAAGACCATCAGTGCTGTTCCGCCACCTCTAGTAACTGGCCGGAAGTGGACACCATCTGATGCAGTACAGCAAGCTTCATCAGCCCTGAAGCACAAAGACATCGTAGGGGCAAGTCCAGCAGGGAAGAGGAGGCTTTGGCCTTACGACAAGTAAACCAACTTGGCGAAAGGCCACAACATCAGAGCGGAGGACATGGTGGTCGAGGAGGACCGGCGACAGGAGGAGGCCGCAAGAAGTGCAAAGGCGGTCTCTCTTGCCAAACAGAGGCAATGGATGCAGTGGGAAGGTGTGGAGCGGAGGAAGTTCAGCTGGAAAGAACTATGGGAAATGGAAGCAAGCAAGATCAGCTTCATCATCAGAGCGATTTATGACGTGCTTCCATCACCAAAGAACCTCCATCAGTGGTACGGCAAGGATCCAACCTGTGCCCTCTGCCCAACTCCAGCGACCCTCAAACACATCATGGTCGGCTGAAAGACCAGCCTCACGCAAGGGAGATACACGTGGCGGCATAATCAGGTATTAAAAAGCCTGGCATCAGCCCTTGAGAACAGGCGGTGTGCGACCAACTCCTTGCCTCCGAGAGCAAGCAACCCCCCCCCCAAGGGCAACAACCTTTGTCCGAGAAGGACAGAAAACATCTAAACATCCTTCCACCAGATCAGAAGAAGGAAACCTATGCAGGGCCCGCGACTGGAGGATGCTGGCGGACATCGGCCGACAACCAATTTTTCCACCTGAAATTGCTTCCACCAACCTCAGGCCAGACTTGGTGTTCTGGTCCCCTTCACAGAAGACTGCTTACATCATAGAGCTCACAGTTCCATGGGAGAACTCTGTTGAGGAGGCCTATGAGCGTATAAAGAAGCTGCGCTACGCAGAGCTTGCAGCAGAGGCAATGCAGCGTGGCTGGAACACCAAAGTCTATCCAGCTGAAGTGGGATGCAGAGGATTTGTTGCGTCATCTACCATCAGACTGCTGAAGGAGCTTGGAATCCACGGTCAGGCTCTGCGGAAGACCATAAGATCACTCTCAGAGGCAGCTGAAAGAAGCAGCCGGTGGATTTGGCTCAAGCGGAAAGGCCCATGCTGGGCCCCAAGTACATCAGGGTGAATCTTTGGGACGGTTTGACACGGGACACGCGCTGAGGGCTGATCATCCTGCAGCGGGCCGCCCTTGTGCAGGGTGTATAGTGTTAAAAGGCCGAAACACCCAGTGATGCAAGGGTACAATACTGATGATGTGTCCTGTGCCCAACTGTCCTGAAGGTTACCCAGGCCAAGATATACGTATCCCCCCCCCCCCCGCCCCCCACCGATGTTGAGCATCTACCACTCTCAACAATCAACGAATGTCGTGAAATGCTCCCCACCTATTGGCACAAGGGACTTCTTAACATCTTGTCCTGTGTATTTGATTCTGCCTTAAAAATATCCACTGACTTGGCCTCCACAGCCTTCAATGGCAAAGAATTCCACAGATTCACCACGCTCTGACTAAAGAGATTCCACCTCATCTCCTTCCTAAAAGAAGGTCCTTTAATTCTGAGGCTCTGACCTCTGGTCCTAGACTCTCCCACTAGTGGAAATATCATCTCCACATCCGCTCGATCCAAGCCTTTCACTATTCTGTATGTTTCAATGAGGTCCCCCCTCATTCTTCTGAACGCCAGCGAGTGCAGGCACGGTGCCATCAAACACTCTTCGTAGGTTAACCTACTCATTCCTGGGATCATTCTTGTAAACCTCCTCTAGATCCTCTTCAGAGCCAGCACATCCTTCCTCAGATATGGTGCCCAAAATTGCTCTTCATACCCCAATTATTCCAAATTCCAAAATCTTCCTAAAGAAAGTCTTAACCTCAAGGTGCTACAGTTGATGTCAATGGATTATATGTTGTTGTAATATTAAACTACTTTGAATCACGCTGGGAGAGTACATCCAATGAGGCCAGAGAGGCACAATGCAGAGAGGTTTGTCAGGTTTTCAAACGCATGGCAGATTCTTCTTCTTGCGTATGGCGTGCACAACCTAAATCATCTCTCACAGTCCACCTTGAAGCTTACAAACTCCACCTCACTGACTACAAAGATGCCCTCATTGCTGCAAAATCTGCGTACCTCTCCTCCATATTCACTGATCCCTGCCTAAACCACAGAACCCTCTTCTCCACAGTGGGAAACCTCCTCAAGCCTCGAGCCAACACTCTCCCTACCTCTACTCCGGATCTCTGCAACTAATTCCTCCACTTTGTCGCTGATAAAATCAGCACCATCTATCAATCTTTATCCCCTGTACCCGACTCCCCAGCATCTACTCCACCACCTACCAAGGCCCCTCCTTTCAACATCTCCACTGACCTCCTTACCCCTCCTCCACACTGCTTCCTCTCCCAGTTTGACCTGGTCACCCCTATTGAAATCTCCAAACTCATCAGCGCTTCCAAACCCACTACCTGCTCCCTCGACCCTCTCCCCACTCCCCTGCTGAAGTCCTGCCTCCCCGTTCTCTGCCCCTACCTCACTAATCTCTTCAACTCCTCATTGTCCCAAGGAATTGTCCCCTCCACTTTCAAAACTGCTGCTGTCACACCAATCTTAAAGAAACCTGGTCTTGATCCCTCCTCTCTCATTAACTATCGCCCAATCTCAAACCTCCCCTTTCTTTCAAAAACCCTGGAGCGTATCGTTGCGTCGCAACTTCATTCCCACCTCTTTGCGTATAACCTACTTGAACCCCTCCAATCTGGCTTTCGCCCCCTCCATAGCACAGAAATTGCTCTCCTCAAAGTCCTCAACGACCTCCTCACCTCTGCTGGCACTGGTTCCCTCAACATCCTCATCCTCCTCGACCTGAGCGCAGCCTTCGATACAATGAACCATAACATCCTGCTCACCAGACTCAAAGACCTCGGCATTGAAGGCTCTGCACTCAGCTGGCTCAGTTTCTACCTTTCCAACAGATCCCACTTCATCTCTCTCCACAACCACACATCTGCTACAGCCACAGTCACTCAAGGCGTTCCCCAAGGCTCCATACTCGGCCCCCTCCTCTTCATCATCTACATCCTCCCCCTTGGTCAGATACTCCGCCACTTCAACCTGGACTTCCACTGTTACGCCGATGACACCCAGATCTACCTCAGCACCAAATCCCCCAACAACCCCCCCCCTCTCCCATATCCTGTTTGTCAGCTATAAAAACCTGGATGCAACATAACTTCCTCAAACTCAACAGCGATAAGACAGAATTCCTCCTCATAGGCTCCAAAGCCACACTCATCAAAATCAATAACCCCACTCTCACCATCGACGGCACCACTGTCTCCCCATCTCCCAAGGCCCACAACCTTGGCGTGATCTTTAATTCCACCCTCTCCCTTGAGCCTCACATCCGCCATGTCATTAAAACTTCCTTCTTTCATCTCTGCAACATCGCCAAACTCAGACCCTCTCTCACACCTCCCGCTGCTGAAAGACTCATCCATGCCTTCATCTCCTCCCGACTGGACTATTGCAACTCACTTCTCCTTGGCATCAACTCCACCTACATCAACCGACTCTAACTGGTCCAGAACGCAGCCGCCCGACTCATCACCCACACCAAATCCTGGCATCACAACACTCCAGTCCTCAAACAACTTCACTGGCTTCCCATCTCCCACTGGATCACCTACAAAATCCTGATCCGCACCTACAAAGCCCTCCACCATCTGGCCTCCCCCCATATCTCACTGACCTCCTCTCCCCCTACCAACCCTCATGGTCCCTCAGATCCACATCAGCCGGTCTCCTCTCCATCCACAAGTCCAACCTCCGCAGTTTTGGGGACAGAGCCTTCTCCAGGGCAGCTCCCAGGCTCTGGAACTCCCTCCCCCAACTGATCCGCAATTCCGTGTCCCTCACCATCTTCCAGTCCCGCCTCAAGACCCATCTCTTCACCTCTGCCTATCCTTAGCCCCACGTCCCCTCCCTTTTCATCTGTGCATTAATTGCCTCATATTGTGTTTTGTATTGAATTCTGTCTTTACTTTGTGTACTAGTCATGTCTCTACTATTTATTTCATTCCCCTTACATGTTTTTCCTCCACCTGCTAAATTTTTGTAAGGTGTCCTTGAGACTCTTGAAAGGCGCCCATAAATAAAATGTATTATTATTATTATTAAAGTTGTAGGACAGTTTGTTCTATTTGATCTTGTTTGTGCACGTTTGAGTAGATTGCATTGTTTGAAACAGGGTGGACCACGTGAAGTTTGCAATCTCTCACCGCACTGACAGATTGATCACCAGACATCATTACTACACTTTCTACAGGGTAATGGAAAGGCAGAGAACACTGTTTTGTTGGTGGAGGAAGCATCCATGTCACCTCAGCCAGACAATTAGCTGTGTTTCCTACCTTTTCATACTAATTCAACATGAAGGATAATAAACAGTCTTGTGCAGAATCCTCTGAGTTATTTGTCAATCGGGCCTTGGATTTAGAAGCATTGAAAACATAGTAAAATAGATGCGGGTGTAGGCTATTCGGCCCTTCGAGCCAGCACTGCCATTCAATCTGATCATGGCTGATCATCTAAAATCAGTACCCCATTCCTGCTTTTTCCCCATATTCCTTGATTCCTTTAGCCATAAGAGCTAAATTTAACTCTTTGAGAACAACTTGCTGCTTCTCTAGTTTAATTCAGTAATTAGTTTGGTGTAAAGATACAACGTGGAAAAAGGCATTTCAGCCCATCGAGTCAGCACCAACCAGCGATCCCCGCACATTAACACTATCCTACACACACTAGGGGGAAATTTACATTTATACCAAGCTAACTAACCTGCAAACCTGTGCGTCTCTGGAGTGTGGGAGGAAACCAAATATCTCGGAGAAAACCTATGTGGTCTTATCTTTGTCCTAATTAGTAAAAAAAATGATGTCATTTTGAGTTTTGGGAAATTCTGCTGAGAGAGGTTAGTGCCTATTGTCACAATGAATAAAAACCTTTTTCATCGATCAATTTCCAGACTCCAGCAACTCAGTCACAGTCACAACAAACACTTTGATGATCAAATTCTCCTTTCAGTGGCAGTTATCGCCCAAGTGAAAGAATTTGCTCCAAACATGGCCCTGTGTTGTCATCAGGTGCTGTGGTACATTGAGGAGAAATTTGGAAGAGGACCTGTGTTTTTCAGTTGTTTAGCGATGCCTCATTTTCATGTATCTTTCAGTGAAGGTGTCAACGGCGGCGTGAATCAGAGCCTCCGAAGGTATCCATACTCAAGTGTCATCTGCACTCTGTAGTTCATTGACTGATGGTGGAGTGACTTTGGTTCTGCAATGAGTAAAAGTTAGGTTTAAATGTCCCCGTATCTCCATTACATTAGATCTAGTCCAGGGTGAACTTTATTGGAGACGAGACCAAGTGCGGACCCGTTGCTGCGCCAACGCAATATTCCAGCACTCACCCGTTCCCCCAACGCAACCCGTTTGGCTTTGGGGAAGGGGTGGTGGGGGGAAACGGGTTGGGGGGGAGGGGGAGTGGGGTGGAGGGGAGGGTGGTGGGGAGGTGGAGGAAGCGAGGGGTGGAGCGGGGTTGGGGGAGTGGGATGGGGAGGTGGGGGGAGGGGGGAGGAGCAGTTGGAGCCCTGGAGTGCCCCTCCCTCCCGGAGTGGCCCGTCCTGTCTTGCGAGTGCCTTGCGAGTCCATTTTATTTCCAAAATGGGTGAGTTTGAAAAAATCGGACTGTTTTTAAAATTTCAACAATTAATAACTTTGAAAATATAGGTGGAAATGCGACGGGGAGATGTTTATCGCCACAACGGGGAAAATGTGATTAGGATGTGTGAAAATGGGATAGCTGTGGCCTAGCATTTGGAAGAAGATAGGAATTAACCAGATTGACACACACAGAGACACATCGTAGGCCGCGGGCACAAACAAGACAAAGACTTTTAGTTATATAGAGATAAGTGCACAATAATAAGGGTTATAGAAAGGGATAGGGCAAAGTACAAATCTTGCTTCATTTCAATCTACACTGAGATTTGGTCTGTGGTTGCAGACATTGGCAGCAATAGTTGTAGTCATTGATAGTAGTGGTAGGATTGGTAGGAGTCAATGGTTAGCATTATGGTTTGCAAGTCACCGCACAGCTGACATAGAATAGAGGTGAATTTCTGAGGGCAACCAAATTTGAGCATGTTTCAACACAGTTGCTCCGCCAGACAGAAACCATAGACTATTGTGAGGTCAATAAAATGACATATATTGCAGTTGATGCTGTGTCCTTAAAGGGATGTATCAAGTAACAAACAGATTCAACTCCCATCATGAATGGACACTATAATGAGGTAGAAAAGGTATACAAAGGTAATTGCATGCTTATCACCATATTCTTGTTCTGTGCTGAATCTCCAGAACCTGGGGTGTTAATGGTAAAACAGTTATTTCTTGGTAATGTAAGTATACCCAGGAGCAGGGTAACTCGAACAAGTCAATATAGAGCTTGCCCAAAGATGGCAAAGAACCAAGTTGGTTACACTTGATATACGGGTAACATCTCGTGATTATTGCTCTGAGAGAAGCACTCCCTATCCTGTAAATTCAATACAGAACTGTCTCTGTAGAAGAAAGTAGGCAAGGCAAGGCAAGGCAAATTTATTTGTATAGCACCATTCGTGCAAACTGCAATTCAAGGTGCTTTACAGGAAAGAAAAAATAAAATAGTCAATAATTAAAAATTGCAAAATAAGCAATACGACAAATGTATGAATAATAAAACAACGTCAATGAAACAATAAAACGATTTTAAAAAGCACATAAAAGGGTTAAAATTAGACGGTTAAGATTACCTGCATGTCGGGTTATGGAAAAGCTATACTAAACAGTGATTTTAGGCCTGATTTAAATGCGCTTACAGTTTGTGCACACCTCAGGTGTCCAGGGAGCTTGTTCCACAGGTGTGGAGCATAAAAACCAAATGCTGCTTCAGCCTTTTTACTGCCCCTTTTACTAAAGTAATGGGCCTGTCCCACTTAGGCGATTTTTTCAGCGACTACAGGCAACTAGGCTGTCGCCACATGGTCGCGGGGTGATGCCTGTCTGGCCGTGAGTAGTCTCGTCAAGTTGCCCAAAGAGTCGTGGTGTTTTTCTGATCGCCCGCTGGATTTTGAAATGTTCGAACCTTGACGCTAATGACCATAGCTTGTCTTCCCCTGACGTAGGTGCTGTCGTAGGTTGTCGCCAGGATGACGTGGGTTGTCGCCAGGTGACGTAGGTTGTCGCCGGTGCTGACTTCGGTGAATTCCATTGCCAACTACCTACATCAACCAACGTCAACCGGTGACAGGTACGGGCGAATTAATTGTCTTAAGTTGTCTTCAGTTGTCGCCGACAGGGTCGTAGCTTGTCGCGGGTGTACCTAAGTTGTCGTAGGTGTGGTCGTAGGTGGACATACAATACAATACAATTATACAATTCAATTTATTGTCATTTGGACCCCTTGAGGTCCAAACGAAATGCCGTTTCTGCAGCCATACATTACAAACAAATAGACCCAAGACACAACATAATTTACATAAACATCCATCACATTGCTGTGATGGAAGGCCAAAAAAACTTATCTCTCCACTGCACTCTCCCCCCCGATGTCAGAGTCAAAGTCAAAGCCCCCGGCGGGCGATGGCGATTGTCCCGTGGCCATTAAAGCCACGCCGGGTGATGCAAGGTCGCGCACCGGGTCTTGGTGTTAGAGCCCCCGGCGTGCGCTCGCAGAGACCCGCGGCCATTCCAAGCCGCGCGGGGCAATGGTGTAAGGCCCCGCTCCAGGAGCTCTTCAACCCCGCAACTCGGGCGGGAGAAGTCGCCGCTGCGGAAGCCCCGAAAAGCGGTCTCCCTCCAGGGTCCCGCGGGCTCCCGGTGTCACTGTCCGCCAAACCCGCAGTTGCAGCCACCGAATCTCCGGAGGTCGGGCCGCAGCAGCGTCCACCACAGCTTCACCCGCTCTGGACTCGGCCACATCCTAATTGGTCGCCAGTTGTCGGTAGCTTGTC
Source organism: Amblyraja radiata (assembly GCF_010909765.2). Lineage (NCBI taxonomy): Eukaryota > Metazoa > Chordata > Chondrichthyes > Rajiformes > Rajidae > Amblyraja > Amblyraja radiata. The sequence goes on from NC_045961.1 coordinate 12,678,697, forward strand.
GTAGCTTGACGTCGACTAGGTGGTAGGTTGTCGTAGACATTCTCATGGGGGATCCAGTCCCTGGTTTTTCGGCGACCTGCTATGACTATGACAGTTTCCGGCTGTCACCGAAAGAATCGCCGTTGGACAAGGGCATTACACAACATTCTATGATATGAAAAAATTGGTTTGTGGTGGCACGGTGGCACGGCAGTAAAGTTGCGGTCTTACAGCACCAGAGACCCTGGTTCGACCCTGACTTAGGGTGCTGTGTGTAGGGAGTGTGTATGTTCTCCCTGCGACCATGTGGGTTTTCTCGGAGTGCTCCCATTTTCTTCCAGATTCCATTGACGTGCAGGTTTATAGGTTAATTAGCTTTGGTAAAATTGGCCCCAGCGTGTAGGACGGTGTTAATGATCTCTGGTTGGCGTCGGCTCGATGGGCCGAAGGGCCTGTTTCTGCACTGTATCTCTAAAATCCGAAGTTTAAAGTCTTTGGGTTGTGGGAGGAAACCGGAGCACTCAGGTGAAACCCTACGTCGTCACATGGAGAACGTGCAAACTCCACACAGACAGCACCCGAGGTCAGGATCACAACCGGGTCTCTGGCGCTGTGAGGCAACAACTCTGCCAGCTGTTCACTGTGCGGCCCACAAATTCTCAGAGCATCAATTTTTTAAAACATCCCTCCATATTTCTCAATTTTAACATTCTCTACAATTTATTCCTGCCCCACTGTCTTCTGAGAGAAAAAAAATTGAAAAGCTGAAGAAACTCAATGGTCAAGTAACATCTTTGAACAGCACAGACGCTACCTGAGTTCCTCTAGCCTTTTGCATTTTGCTCAAGATTACAGCATCTGCAGTTTTTTGTGTCTGTCTTCTGAAAAAACGTGTTGCAGAATTGTCATGAGTTATAACTTGGTTGAAACAAATTGATGGCTTAATTAAAATAGTTTTCACCAGATTTCAAAATGAGCTGAAACTTGTCTGACATATTTATCTCTGATCCAACAGAAATAAATAAATCATCAGGACTAACCCACTGCTTTCTATTGCATTTGTGTATGGGATTAACTTGAAACTAGTAATCGCAGAGGGAGTGTTCAAGTGTGCAGACTTGATTGTTCGTAACCTTTGATAAAGTCAGACTTTGGCACCACAAATACCTCCGCAGGGAGGGTACATGAAGGAAAATGAAGAATAATATACATATTGTAACTCATTAGTTCTCATTCCCCCAAACACAACATGTGTTTTGGGCGGCACGGTGGCACAGCAGTTGCGTTACAGCCCTAGAGACCCGGATTCTATCCTGAGTTCAAGTGCTGTCTGTACGGAGTTTGTACGGTCTCCCGGTGACCTGCGTGGGTTTTCTCCGAGATCTTCGGTTTCCTCCCACACTCCAAAGACGTACAGGTTTGTCAGTTAATTGGCTTGGTATAATTGTAAGTTGGCCCTAGTGTGTGTAAGGTAGTGTTAAGGGCCTGTCCCACTTTCCCGAGTCCTCTGCCGAGTTGAAAGGACCTTAAACAAAAATCAAGATTTTTGTGATCTACGAACTCCTCCTCCCGACTATCTTTTTACTCGTGGACTGTTTTGACATGCTGGAAAAAATGTCCCGACTTACCTGATGCCCCGAGTAACTACGGCTGACATAACGAACAGCAACGATATATCGACGGACTCCTACAGCCTCCTATGAACTCGCTACGGATTCCTACGGATTCGCTACAGACATTCTCCGAGTTTGAATCAAGAGGAACTTGGGAAAGTGGGACAGGCCCTTTAGTGTGTGGGAATCGCTGGTCGGTGTGGACTCGGTGGTAGTACTGACATCTTGCCTTACACCTTCGGAAGTGCCATCTTTCAGATGAGAAATTAAACAGGTATCTACCTGGTGGGTGTAAAAATCTCCTGGATATTACTCAAAGAAGACCAGGAGAGCTTAAGCAAATATGACCCTATTTATTCCCTTAATGCAACAATACAGAGAAGAGCATAACATGCACCTCAGTTCAGTTCAGTTTTGTTTATTGTCACGTGTACCGAGGTACAGTGAAAAGCTTTTGTTGCGTGCTATCCAGTCAGCGGAAAGACATACATGATTACAATCAATCCATTTGTGGTGTATAGATACAGGATAAGGGAATAACGTATTGTGCAAGGTAAAGCCATAAAAGTCCACTCAAGGATAGTCTGTGGGTCACCAAAGAGGTAGATAGTAGTTGAGCACTGCTCTGGTTGTGGTAGGATGATTCACTTGCCTGATAACAGCTGGGAAGAAACTTCCCCTGAATCTGGTGGTGTTTGTTTTCACACTTCTATACATTTTACCCGATGGGAGAGGGGAGAAGAGGGACTGGCCAGGATGTGACTCATCCTTGAATATGCTGCTCCTCATACCTCATCCACTGCATTTGGTGCACACGATGTGGTCTCCAACACAAAGCTTAGATTAGACAACTGTTTCACAGAAAAATATAATTATATAGATTATAAGGTTATAAGATCATAGGAGCAGAATTAGGCCATTCGGCCCATGAAGTCTACACTGCCATTCAATCATGCCTGATCTATCGATCCCTCCTCACCCCATTCTCCTGCCTTCTCCCCATAATCACTGACACCTGTACTCATAAAAAATATATCTGTCGCTTCCTTAAAAATATCCATTGACTTGGCCTCCACAGCTTTCTGTGGCAAAAAATTTCACACTCCCCTCTGACTAAAGAAATTCCTCCTCATCATGAATAATCCTACAGACCAATGACATAATCAATTGGATTTTGTAAAGGCAGCTTGTCCAGAGATGCACACTTGCTGCAGAAGTTTAATTCAATGTGTTGCTTCCACCATGTAACACTTTTAACACTTCCAATAGGTCATACATTTCTAGGTAAATATCTAGGCAGTATCTAGGTTAATATCTTCGCTCAGTCCCCCTGAACCGACCTGATCTCTCGGTTGCTAAACACTTTAATTCTCCTTCCCATTCCCACACTGACCTTTCTGACCTAGGTCTCCTCCATTGTCAGTGTGAGGTTAAACGTAAATTGGAGGAACAGCATCTCATATTTCGCTTGGGCAGTTTACAGCCCAGTGGTATGAATATTGGTTTCTCTAACTTCTAGTAACCCCGGCATTCCCTCTCTTCCTATCCCTCCCCCACTCAAGTTGCACCAGTTTCTCATTTTCACCCAACAAGCAGCTAACAATGGCCTGTATCCTCTAACATCGTTACATTGTTGCATATCTTTGATTCATTGTTTTTTATCTCTCTACATCATCATCTATATCTTTCGTTCCCCTTTTCTCTAACCAGTCTGAAGAAGGGTTTCAATCCGAAACGTTACCCATTCCTTCTCTCCAGAGATGCTGCCTGTCCCGTTGAGTTACTCCGGCTTTTTGTGTCTATCTTTGGTAAATATCTATTCGGAGGCAGTTGTTAAATACAGCATGTTGATATGTCCATGATTTAGTGTTATGATATGTTGATCTATGTTTTTTTAATAATTGAGGAAACTATCTGTTTAAAGAGTATTTCTGCTAATTGATATTTTGTTAATTAATGCAAGTAGTTGAAGATCAGCACACAATTATAAATAGGTGAGTTGCAAAGACTTTGTCAGATTTGGTAAGGCAATTGGAATATGGGCTGCAATATCAGAAATACTTTTTGAAGAGATTGGTCGCGTCTTTCAAAAGGAAATCGAATAAATGTGAAAGAAAATGTGCAAGGATATTTATAAATGGATTAGCAGTAGATAGCTCCAATGAAGCAAAATATGACAAAATGGGTCAAAATCGCCTCCTTCTGTGCTTAAATTGTGGTGATTCCACAAGCAGATTTCATGCTGGTTTTCTGTTTTACAAAATAGAGATTTCGTTCGGGGTATGAAATGTTATGTGATGATCAATAGTGATGCTTTCATTTTTTAATGTTGTAAGTAAAAGTCTAGATATGATCTAAGGTCATAAGATCAAATGTGATAGGAGCAGAATGAAGCCATTCGGCCCATCAATTCTACTCCACCACTCAATCCTGGCTGATCTACCTCTCCCTCCTAACCCCATTCTCCTGTCTTCCCCCCATAACCCCTGACACCCGTATTAATCAAGAATTTATCTATCTCTGCCTTAACAATATCCATTGACTTGGCCTCCACAGCCTTCTGTGGAAAAGAATTCAACAGATTCACCACCCTCTGACTAAATAAATTCCTCCTCTTCTCCTTCCAAAAGGAACGTCCTTTAATTCTGAGGCTGTGACCTCTGGTCGTAGTCTCCCCCACTAGTAGAAACATCCTACTCTATACTGTATAACCAAACTGTATTCTAGTTGATATCTGAAACAATTGTCGTTTCTATTCTGACTGTTCTTCACCATGTCTTATAGATCTGATTCATTGATTTGAGGTTTTAGCACATGTTCACTCTGCACAAACAGGATGTGTTGGACGTTATTCTACACCCTATTCCAGTTGGGTGTGCTTGTGTAAACTTGTGGTTACCCACAACCAATATCTGACTGGAGAAGCTCACACAAAGCTGTGGTCTAATAGCGGTCCAGTAATCCAGAGATCCATATTCAAGTCCCACTGCAATTAGTTATGACCATGAATTAAATAAACATTATGCTTTAAGGGTTCTGATCTTATCTGACCTTTCACTTTCTCCTCAAGTCGAATGGAAGCCTGAGGGCCATAATAAACAGAATATATTCTCAACACACTGTTAGTGGTGATTGGGCTGCTGCCCGATAACAACATAATAAACAGATACTAGCATAATAAGTGAGCCATGCTGTTATATATCCTGACATAGATCGGTTAAAAATGTACAGCTTTACCGTCATTAATCAACTTCTGAAAATGACGTGAATACAAGCACGGTGGCGCAGCGGTAGAGTTGCTGCCTGAGACCCGGGTTCGATCCTGACTACAGGTGCTGTCTGTACGGAGTTTGTATGTTTTCCCTGTGACCTGCGTGGGTTTTCTCTGGGATCTCCGGTTTCCTCCCACACTCAACGACGCACAGGTTTGTCAGCTAATTGGCTGGGTATCATTGTAAATCGTCCCTAATGTGTGTAGGAGAGTGTTCGTGGGCAGGGATCGCAGGTCCGTGCGGACTTGATGGGCCGACGGGCCAGTTCCCATGTGGTATCTCTAAACTAAACTAATCTATGGGCTCTGGTACGCACCATGAAAGTGTAAATTGGAGCTTTTATGAAAATGCAGCAATGGGGCATCCAAAGAAAGGGCTGATGCATGTATAAGAGGAAGCAGGGAGGTGGAAACAAGGAACTACTGATGGTGATTTACAAAACAAGACACAAAGTGCTGGAGTAACTCAGTGGAGCAGGCAGCATTTCTGGAGAACACTTATCACATCTGGAGTATTGTGTAGAGTTTTGGTCTCCTGATTTGAGGAAGAATATCCTTGTGATTGAGGCAGTGCAGCGTAGGTTCACGAGATTGATCCCTGGGATGGCGGGACTATCATATGAGGAAAGATTGAAAAGACTAGGCTTGTATTCACTGGAGTTTAGAAGGATGAGGGGGTATCTTACAGAAACATATAAAATTATAAAAGGACTGGACAAGCTAGATGCAGGAAAAATGCTCCCAATGTTGGGCGAGTCCAGAACCAGGGGCCACAGTCTTAGAATAAAGGGGAGGTCATTTAAGACTGAGGTGAGAAAAAAAATTTTCACCCAGAGAGTTGTGAATTTATGGAATTCCCTGCCACAGAGGGCAGTGGAGGCCAAGTCAATGGATGGATTTAAGAGAGAGTTAGATAGAGCTTTAGGGGCTAGTGGAGTCAAGGGATATGGGGAGAAGGTAGGCACGGGTTATTGATAGGGGACGATCAGCCATGATCACAATGAATGGCGGTGCTGGCTCGAAGGGCCAAATGGCCTCCTCCTGCATTTATTTTCTATGTTTCTATGACTCAGATACTGTAGGTGGTTTCAGGTCAGGTCGCTTCGTCAGAGCAGAGAGGTGTTATTCTGTGGGAAGTGGGGATGAATGTTGGTGGAGCCTGGTCACAAGCAACTGCAAGAGGCCTGCGTGGAATAAAGCTGTTGTATGTTCTGTTCTAATGGTGCAGATGCAATTTTAAAATTGGGATATTGCAGAATTACCCCGAGCACTGTGATGGTAAATGTATGTGTTCTTCATCTGAGACTTGATTGCACAATTGTTAGACATTTGGGCTGTTTTCATGTTTCAATTTGCAATCTGTTAGTAATGATTGGCAACTTGAATCAAAATAGTCTTAAAAATGGAGTCAGCTGTCTCAGTCTCTGGTCTGCTTTTGACATTATAATCAGGAGTGGTTATGCATTGACTACGGTTCAGTATTTTCTGAGCCCCTGTGGCTTATATGGGATCTCTTTTGTTGCCATATGTCTTCATGTGCATTCTGCTAAAAAAAACAGGTGTTTTGAATCTGGGAGCCGGCCGTCAGTGGGAGGTAAATGTTCGCAGCTGGGGCTGCAGGTCAAGCACATTTTCATGTTCCACAACAATTGCTGACCCTCAGGGGGTGGGGAGGGGGGGGGGGAAGGAAAGAAAGAAAGGAAAATCCTTCTTGGAGTTTGAAAAAAAGGCAGAACAAAGTGCTTCTGCAGGTGGTGGAGACGGGGACCCAACCTTGAACAGATCGTAGCTGCAGCAACTGCATCGGAACCAGATGTTGCTGAAACTGAGACGGAAAGTTGCTGCCGATCAAAGCAGAGAGGCACAATGATGGATCAGTACCAAGGCAGACACTAGCAGGCTGTCAGCAGCAATGATTTAAAATATGTATCAAAGAAAGTTGACAATGATTGTTGATCTGCTGACAGAGCTAAGTTCCCTTTCAGTGCAAATAGCTCTAGGACTAAAGACGTACTCTGTTTAAATTAAAAATGTGTGTGGGCTGATACCTGGATATCTTTGATTATATTTCCATGCATTAGAGCACTTTGACCACTTTCCTGCAAGACGCACGGTGCAATTCAAACCCTTTCCCAGACTGCATAATGCTGTGAAAGAATCATTGAATGGGACCAAAGACTTGGAAAAGCGGAATAAACCATATATGTGGTGCTTACACCTAGCCTGGTGACCCACAAACAAACAAGAAATTGGGGAAAAAGCACATGAAAGGGAATCAATAGAGTTATTTCCCTCTGATTCATATGTGTTCAGTTCGCAATGGAAGCTGCCTGTACAGACAATCCAACAGTGTGTTTATAAAGCACTGGAGTTATCAGCCTCTTTTCAGGCTGAGCAAAGAGCAGCTGAAGACAACATGGTAGCGCGGCAAGACATTGCAAAGGGTCTTCAGAGTACCTGCCACCCTCACTCCTGAGGTCGTTTGTGCAGATTTGAGTCCTGTGCCAGCAGCACAAGTAAAAGCAGAGATGGCAGCATGTATCTCAGCATTTATCATCAGTCTGAAGTAGGGCCTCGACCCGAAACATCACATAGAAACATAGAAACATAGAAATTAGGTGCAGGAGTAGGCCATTCGGCCCTTCGAGCCTGCACCGCCATTCAATATGATCATGGCTGATCATCCAACTCAGTATCCCGTACCTGCCTTCTCTCCATACCCTCTGATCCCCTTAGCCACAAGGGCCACATCTAACTCCCTCTTAAATATAGCCAATGAACTGGCCTCGACTACCCTCTGTGGCAGAGAGTTCCAGAGATTCACCACTCTCTGTGTGAAAAAAGTTCTTCTCATCTCGGTTTTAAAGGATTTCCCCCTTATCCTTAAGCTGTGACCCCTTGTCCTGGACTTCCCCAACATCGGGAGCAATCTTCCTGCATCTAGCCTGTCCAACCCCTTAAGAATTTTGTAAGTTTCTATAAGATCCCCTCTCAATCTCCTAAATTCTAGAGAGTATAAACCAAGTCTATCCAGTCGTTCTTCATAAGACAGTCCTGACATCCCAGGAATCAGTCTGGTGAACCTTCTCTGCACTCCCTCTATGGCAATAATGTCCTTCCTCAGATTTGGAGACCAAAACTGTACGCAATACTCCAGGTGTGGTCTCACCAAGACCCTGTACAACTGCAGTAGAACCTCCCTGCTCCTATACTCAAATCCTTTTGCTATGAAAGCTAACATACCATTCGTTTTCTTCACCCATTCCTTCTCTCCAGAGATGCTGCCTGTTCCGCTGAGTTACTCCAGCAGTATGTGTCTACCTTCGATTTACACCAGCATCCGCAGTAATTTCCTATGCAGCGTGTATCTCTGTTGTTAATCTCTAGCAAGGCTGCATGAAGTGGTTGGACCAGAAGCAAAGGTATGTAATTCTGAGTAATATAGACTAAAGTTGACAGATGCAGATGGTGGTGGTCCATTGTAGATGACGATGGCATGGTTGTGCAGCCTCAGGTCTTGTGGGATGAAGTGTGGCTCAGAGCCCCATGCACGAGCCACATACACATACGGCAGCAATGGGGGGCACATGCAGACCACTGTGGGGGGGGGCAGGGGGGGATTTAGGATGGATGGAAGAGTGGCGCCCCTCTATTTTCCTTCACTTTGCTGACCTGCTGGGCAGTTTGCTCCCATTTTGATGTTCCAAATCATAGAAATACACGCTACACACGTCAACGATTCACCTCAGGTACTGGTGCACAGAAAGCATGGGTCCATTTCTTGGCCAAAACAATCATGTCTCAATGAAGGAAGCCAACTGTACCTCTGCCAATTTTTTCAACCAGCAATCAATTTTCTTTACTCATTGTCTGTAAGTGATCCCTTTCTAAGTATTAATCCAACTTCTGGTTTGATGTTGCTATTATACTCTACTATATTCCAAATCTTAAATCTGCTGTGCAAACAATTTCCTCACTTCTATTCTTTTCCAGTAATCTTAAATTATTTACCAACTCCTCTTATCAATGGTTCAGTGGTTCTTTTATTGTCAAGTGTGCCAAGGTACTGTGAAATACATTTTTGCCATATAGATCAAGTTCAAGCGAGTTTGCGTTTATAGTCACTTAACCACTTAAGGTACAGTGAAATTTGAGTTACCATACAGCCATACTAAGTGAAAACCAACAAGACACACAGTCACATAAAATAAAGTTTAACATAAACATCCACCACAGTGGAATCAACATTCCTCACGGTGATGGAAGGCAATAAAGTTCAGTCATCTTCCTCTTTTGTTCACCCGTGGTCAGGGCCTTTGAATCCTCTACAGTTTGCCGCGGCTGACGGTCCAATGTCCAAAGCCCTCGCGTTGGGATGATCGAAACTCCAACGTTGGGCGGATCGGAACACTCCCGAGTCGGCCTCTTCTTACCGGAGAACGCGGGCTTCACGGTGTTAAAGACCACAGGCCCCGCAGTTGCAGCACTTTCACTGGTGATCCTCGGCAAAGGATCGCAGGCTCCTCGATGGTAAGTCCGCGCCGCGCCCGCAGCTTGAAGCTCCAGGCCGTCTCCAGGAAAGGCCGCACTACTCACGTTGTTAGGCCGCAGGGGGCACGGAGATGCGACTGGGAGAAAAATCGCATCTCTGTCGAGGTAAGTGACTGAAAAAAGTTTCCCCTGATACCCCTCCCTAACCCCCCAGATATAACATACCAAGAAACATTGAAACCTACATTTAAGACATACTTAAAATAATAAAAACAGAGAAGGGATGAGGCACGCTGTTGGCGATGCGGCCATTACGGGCACCACCCAGTGGTGAAAGGAGTGAGTTACTGCCAAATATCTAGCAAATATATCTACCTAGTTTATCAATCCTATCCATTTTGAAAATGTCTACTATAGTAAGGTCATAAGGTCACAAGGAGTAGGAGTAGAATTAGGCCATTCAGCCCATCAAGTCTATCATGGCTATCATGCTATTATGGCTGATCTATCTCTCCCTCCCAACCTCATTCTCCTACCTTCTCCCCATAACCTCTGACAACCTCTGACTATTCTCTGATTTATGGAGCACATTCACTGCCTTGTTTCTACATTCACATACAATCTGTATCAGGGTATTATGCTCAGATTAGAGTACCAAAGGAGGCCATTTCTTTTACCCAGAGTACACATCGATTCTCTACTGAGTTTCAATCCTTAGGCCTTCCCTTGTTGCAAATTTTACTCTTACCAATTATTTATCAAATTCTCTTTTGAAGGTTCCACGATGGCATCTTTTTCCATCACAAAACAGCATTCAAGATTCCAACCGCACACTGCATATAAAAGTTCAACACTATTTTTAACCAGGGGTGAGGAGGGAGAGATAGATCAGCCATGATTGAATGGTGGAGTGGGCTTGATGGGCCAGATGGCATAATTTTACCCTTATGACCTGATGACCTTTGGTTTTATACTAGTGACCTCTACACAACAATTTTTTATCACAGGGCATAGCCTCCCCTGCACGCTTCAGACTCCCCTTCATTTCATATGGTTCCATCAAATCTTTCCTTATCCTCCACTTCACAAAAGACAAGTCCCAGCCTCTCTAATCTATCCATATTACTTTAGTGCCTCATCCTGGGAACCATTCTCTGAAATCTTCTCTAGACCTCTCTAATGTAGTCACATTCTTCCTTTAATAGATTAAACTCAAAATCAAAACTAAAAACTTCTTATCGAGTCCACGCACAAGATTAGGAGTTGTTCAGCCAGAGCTGAACACATTTATTGGCATCTGCATACAACGGTGTCTGTCTTGTTGCTTCTTGTGCGTGGTGGTGGAAAGATTGGTGGAAACAGGGCCACGATGTGAATGCTCTTTCCTTGACCCCAACTAAAAACTAAAACTAAAACTGAAACTAATTTAAAAACAATGCCCCAATTGAGGACAGACCAGTGTTTTATGACCATTCTGTGTGTGTTCCCTGCTTTTATATTTTATGTCTTTATTGATAAAACCCAGAATTGTATATGCCTTGATAAGCACTTTCGTAATCTGCCTGCCACTTGCAATGATTTGTGCAGCCATAATCTCGGATCCTCTGCTCCTGCGTTCCTTTTGAAACAATGTCCTTTATCCAATGTTGTCCCTCCTCATTCTTCCAGTCAAAACCATTATCATATCTTTCCCTGCATTAAATTTCACAGTGACATTTCGCTGTCCTGTTTATCCTGCCACAACCGATCATTTTCATTCTTGCAATGCACAGAACTGCAACGTTTTATGTCATTCGCAAATTTAGAAGTTGTGGTTTGCACTCCCAAGTCTAAGTGGTCAAAACATAGATGAAAAAGAGCAATGATTCCAACACCAGTCCCTGGGGGAATCCACTTTTCACCTTTCCCCATTCTAAATCCCTCTTTCCACCACAACCCTCTGTTGCCTATTACTTAGGTAACCTCATACCCATGCTATTAAATTTCCCCACTATGCTACAGTATGTGTTTCAACAATAATGATAAGCTTGCAGTGCAGTTTTCTAGAAGTCCATGTACAACATCATCATAACCTTCATCAATTTTATTTGCTATCTAATCGCAGCATCCTATGAAATTAGTTGAATATGATTGTTTGCCTCTTCTCTTTGGACCCAGGCAGATTTATTGAATGTGTAGCTGAGCTTTACGAGAAAAGGGATTTTCAATCATTTGTGAAATTTTTCATGGCTCTGAATGATCCCAAATGATCCCAAATAACCATGAAACCATTTTGAATTATTATTCCCATTAAAGTTTAAACCAATGTAGCAGCCAGCAGGCTAACATTGAGGCAAGGACCAGATTGATAATCAGAATTCATGTATAATGATTAATAATGGGCAGCACTGTGGCGCAGTGGTAGAGTTACAGCTCCAGAGACCTGGGTTCGATCCCAACTACGGGTGCTGTCTGTATGGAGTTTGTATGTTCTCCCCCTTGACCTGCATGGGTTTTCTCCGAGATCTTCGGTTTCCTCCCACACTCCGAAGAGCGACAGTCTTGGTATCAATGTTTAAAAAATGTCCCAACTGTGCGTAGGGTAGTGTTAAAGGTACACAAAATTGCTGGGGAAACTCAGCGGGTGCAGCAGCATCTATGGAGCGAAGGAAATAGGCGACGTTTCGGGCCGAAACCCTTCTTCAGACTGTATGGAGTTTTGTGTAGGGTAGTGTTAATGTGCGGGAATCACTGTTCTGTGCGGAATCGGTGGGCCGAAGAGCTAGTTTCCACGCTGCATCTCGAAACTAAACTAAATCAATATTAACCAAGACATTGACATTTCCCAGGTCTTTAAAAAGGACTGGAGTTAATGGATAGGCAATTATAGTTTCCATTTGAGTTACACCCTTATTAATCTTTTAGAAGCAAGGATTGGGAAATAGGACAGATAAGTCATTCATTTTATTGGCCTGGAATTTTCTGCGAGTTGCCAACAACCTAATGTTTGCAATCTCCACAAACATTTTTTTACATAGTGTTTGGCCCAGGAAGTTATCTCCAACGGCTTCTGCAACCCCCTGTAGAGTGCCAGACTGACTGACCATAAACAGGCAACTTCAACCACCAAGATGCTATGACAGCTGCTTGAGCCATGCTCCAGGCTGTCTAACGATCAGAACTATCAAATTCTTCATATTTGAATGGCCAACATGCAGTCAATCATAACCATTTTAAGACTATGGATGATTAAGCAGACCCATTGGAATAGTTAGAAACTATTGAAGGAAACATTTTTCTTTAAATGAAGCCGATAAAATGAGCATAACATCAATTGAAAAGATTTGCTCACACTATTAATTATAAGATATAAATAATCATCGATATGTGTGACCCTCACAACTCTTTTTATTCCCCCCCCACACAAAATGCCTTTATTCAGAACAAACGCATATACAAAGTAGTAACACGATCAAAGAATATATTGGCATTTTACAAACAAAGTTATCAAATTAAAATATGAACATTTTTATCAACAACACTTTCGACCTCCTACACAACTCTTGGTTTCTGGTGAAATTACAGCCACTGTTCTAAACCATGTCAGGTTTGAGGAGAGGATTCGGGCGCATAACTGCTGGGAAATGATAGAAGTCGGTGCTCCGTTTCCAACCTTCCAAAGTGGGAGAGTCTAGGACTAGAATTCAAAGCCTCAGAATTAAAGGACATTCCTTTATGGAAGATGCGGAGAATTTCTTTAGTCAGAGGTTGGTGACAATAAAAACATATATGTCAGGCTGTTGGTTGTAGATAAAGCTCGGTGTTGAATACAATCATCCCCTTCAAGCTGGTTACCAAGCTCACGGAACTGGGTCTGCGCATCTCTCTGCAACTGGATCCTCGACTTCCTCATTAACAGACCACAGTCTGTTCGAATTGGCAGAAACACTCTTCCTCAATAACAATCAGTGCGGGAGCACCTCAAGGCTGTCTGCTCAGGCCCCTGCTCTATACTCATGTACAGCCGGTCTATCTTCAAGTTCGCCGATGACACCACTGTTGTTGGATGAATTACAGATGGTGATGAGTCAGAGTATAGAAGTGAGATCGACCGACTGACCAAATGGTGCCAGCACAACAACTTGGCTCTCAATGTCAGAAAGATCATTAAACTGATTGTGGACTTTGGAAGAAGAAGGATGAGGACCCACAATTCTGTTTATATCAACAGGACGACGGTGGAGAGAATCAAAAACCAAATTCCTGGGCGTGCATATTTCTGTAGATCTTTACTGGACCCGGCATACTGATGCAATTATAAAGAAAGCACATCAACGCCTCTACTTCCTGAGCAGGTACGGAGATTCGTTATGTCAGGGAGGATTCTCTTGAACTTCTACAGGAGTACAGTAGAGAGCATATTGACTGGTTGCATCGTGGCCTGGTTCAGCAACTTGAATGCCCAGGAGCGAAGTAGACTGCAAAAAGTTGTGAACACTGCCCAGTCCATCACCGGCTCTGACCTCCCCACCATCGAAGAGATTTATCAGAGTCGCTGCCTCAAAAAGGCAGCCAACATCATCAGAGACCCACACCACTCTGGCCACACACTCGTTTCACCCCCGCCATCAGGAAGAAGGTACAGGAGCCTGAAAACTGTAACGTCCAGGTTCATGAACAGCTTCTTCCCCACAGCCATCAGGCTATTAAACACGACAACAAATAAGCTGTGAACTACAACAGATTATTATTATTACACTATATTTGTTTATTTATGGAGTACGCGTGCATGTGTATAAACACACACTGTACTTTTTTTTCTCCCGTTATGTACTATGTTTACATATTCTGTTGTGCTGCAGCAAGTAAGAATGTCATTGTCCAATCTGGAACATATTACAGTAAAAGACTCTTGTGTGTCTCTGTGTGTAGCAAGACTTAAACCAGTACTAAAATACTATGGGCCGGAGTGCCTGTTTCTGCACTGTATCTCAAAACTAAACTAAACTAAACTAAAATGTAATCAATGCTAACAAACAGAAAGCAATATGGTTATTATTTCTTCTGAACAATTTTTCCACTGGCAATCATAACTGTCAAATTTCCTGAGTCAACGAGCTGGCATTGGCAGATTTGTTAGATTTTCTCTCAGAATCAATACTAATGTTGGTGAGCTGCTGATTGGGCCTGTCTGTTTTCGAATATACTAAACACCTACCGAACGAATGAAGAAGTTACAACTCCATAGCTGCTTGGAATATTAGATTTGAGTTGACAAATTGTTAATTAAAAAACATCCATTGGGCTCGAAGTAGTGAACTGTTCCTTTACGTTCTGGCCAGTCTGGCAATAGAAATGAGAGAGGTGATGAAGCTGCATTGCAACAAGATAGATATTAATGGTCAGATTAAATTACACCAAGGCAGACAGAATAATGAAACATTTGCACAAAAAAAAAGTAAAATTGTGAAAAAGAGGTTTTCACCCATAATTAGTTTGGTTTGGTTTAGAGATACAGCACGGGAACAGGCCCTTCGGCCTTCCGAGTCCGCACTGACCAGCGATACCCGTACATTAACATTATACTCCACACACTATGGACAACTTACACTTTAAACAAGCCAATTAACCTACAAACCTGTACGTCTTTGGAGTGTGGGAGGAAACCGAAGATCCCGGGGAAAACCCACGCAGGTCACGGGGAGAACGTACAAACTCTGTACAGACAGCACCCGTAGTTGGGATTGAACCCGGGTCTCTGGTGTTGCAAGCGCTGTAAGGCAGCAACTCTACCGCTGCGCCACCGCGCCACCCTGTGCTGTTTCTGCTGTGCTTTTAACATCGCACTGTCCCTTGTGAGATCACCCATCATCTGTGCCCAGCAGAAGATGACAGACTGGTTCTAACATCTTGGCCAACAATCCATCTTGGTCTTCATTTTCATCTTGGTGTGAAAAGGAGAG
This sequence comes from Amblyraja radiata, assembly GCF_010909765.2. Classification (NCBI taxonomy): domain Eukaryota; kingdom Metazoa; phylum Chordata; class Chondrichthyes; order Rajiformes; family Rajidae; genus Amblyraja; species Amblyraja radiata. The sequence continues at coordinate 12,693,993 of NC_045961.1, forward strand.
CAATTATGACAAAGAAACAGGAATCTGCATCCAACAAGTCATTGTGCTTCCCAAGCCTTTGCCCATATTCTGAGCAACTAGTCTGTGGTGGTAACTGACTCATTTTCACCAGTACATGGCAACAGGAGATGTTTTTTTGACAGAAAAGTCAGTGTAGGAATGGAAAGGCGAGTTTAAATGGATAGTAACCAGGAGATCCAGTTGGCCATGCCGAACCGAACGTAGGTGTGCAGCAATATGGTCGCCGAGTGTACGCTTGGTCCTGCTGATGTACGGGAGCTCACATCGGGAACACCGGATGCAGTAAAAGAGATTTACTGTATTTCATCTACTGCAGATTAATCAATTGAAAGGTCCCAACATGAAACATTACCTGTCCATTTACCCCAGAGATGCTGCCTGTCAAGCTGAGTTACCCCAGGATTTTGTGTCTACCTCTACATCCAAGAAAGCTTAGGAAGTTCGACAAGAAATTGCCGATGTAGCCCAGATCAATATGTAAACCAACTTCCCTTCCACAGACTCCATCTGCACTCATGCTGCCCCATCAAGGCACCAGCATAATCAGGGACCAGTCTCACTCTGATAACTCCGTTGTCTACCATCAGGCAAGAGGTCCAGAAGTTTGAAAACACATACCTCCAGATTCAGAGACAGTTTCTTCCTATCTATTATCAGACATCTGAGCCGTCCTCTCATCAGTTAGAGGGCGGTCCTGACCTCCCATCTACCTCATTGGAGACATTTGAACCAGTTTTAATTGGACTTTATCAGACTTAATCTTGCGTTAAATATTGTATCCTTTATCTGTACACTGCGGATAGCTTGGAAGTTCTGCATGTCCCCATCGACTCTCACCAACTTCGACAAATGTGCCATAGAAAGTATCGTATCAGGATGCATCAGAGCCTGGTTTGGATACAGGTCCAACAAAGACAGCAAGGAATTTCAGAGAGTTGTGGACGTAGCCCAAACCATCACACAATCCAGCCTCCCTTCCATTGACTCCATCTACACTTCATTCTGCCTCAGCAAGGCTGCCATCCCAATCTAGGATGAGTCGCACCCTGGTCACTCCCTCTTCTCCCCTCTCCCATCAGGCAAGAGGTACAGAAATGTGGAAACATCTAACTTGAGATTCAGAAATGGTTCCTTCCCGGCTGTTATCAGGCAATGTAAAAGTAGACACAAAATGCTGGAGTGACTCAGGCAGCATCTCTGGAGAGAAGGAATGGGTGATGTTTCGGGTCGAGACCCTTCTTCAGATTGATGTCAGTGGAGTGGGCGGTACAGAGATAAAATGTACTCGGAGACAGTAAGATTGGTCGGAGAACTGGGAGTGGGGTGGGAATGGAGAGAGAGGGAAAGCAAGGGCTATTTGAAGTTAGAGAAGTGAATGTTCATACCGCTGGGGTGTAAGCTTCCCAAGCAAAATACGAGGTGCTGCTCCTCCAATTTGAGCTGGGCCTCACTCTGACAATGGAGAAGGCCCAGGTCAGAAAGGTCAGTGTGGGAATGGGAAGGGGAGTTAAAGTGTTTCGCAACCGGGAGATCAGGTAGGTTAAGACGGACTGAGCGGAGGTGTTCAGCGAATCGATCGCCGAGCCTGCGCTTGGTCTCGCCGATGTACAGAAGTCCACACCTGGAAAAGCGGATACAGTAGATGAGGTTGGAGGAGGTGCAAGTGAACCTCTACCTCACTTGAAAAGACTGTCGGGGTCCTTGGACGCAGGCGAGGGGGAAGGTATAGGGACAGGTGTTGCATCTCCTGCGGTTGCTGGGGAAAGTACCTGGGGAGGGGGTGGTTTGGGTGGGAAGGAACGGGTTGACCAGGGAGTTGCAGAGGGAGCGGTCTCTGCGGAAAGTGGAAAGGGGAGGAGATGGGAAGATGTGGCCAGTAGTGGGATCCCGTTTGAGGTGGTGGAAATGTCGGATGTGAGTCCTGTGCAGTCCTGCTCACCCATCCACCTCATCGGAAACCTTACATCATTGGAAATCTTTAATCAGATTTCAATGTTATCCCTTGCACTAAATGTTATATCCTTCATCCTTTATATTGCACTGTGGACGGCTTGATTGTATGCATGCATAGTCTTTTCTTCAACTTGACAGCACACAATCAAAGTTGTACCTCAGTACAGGTGACAGAATTATACTGAGCTAAACTAAACTTACTATATTTACTCATCATGCCTTCTACATTCTACAAAAGGAACTTGCTGGTCCTGAACTCTCACTATCCACTTGAATGTTTGAATTGATCAGCCATAGATTATGGTTTATTCCACAACCTTCAAAAAATGATTGCACGAAGGAAATGTAGTAAATCACACAGCACTATGTTGGTAGCACGGAGGCAGGAGATATGACAAGATGTTATTTGAATGGCAGCACAGGGTGGCACGGTGGCACAGCGGTAGAGTTGCTGCCTTACAGTGCTTACAGCGCCAGAGACCAGTCTTCGATCCCGACTGCAGGTCCTGTCTGTACGGAGTTTGTACGTTCTCCCCGTGACCACGTGTGTTTTCTCCGAGATCTTCAGTTTCCTCCGACACTCCAAAGACGGACAGGTTTGTAGGTTAATTGGCTTGGTATAAATGTAAATTGTTCCTAGTGTGTAGGATAGTGTTAATGTGTGGGGATCGCTGTTCAGCCCGGACTCAATGGGCCGAAGGGCCTGCTTCTGTTCTGAATCTCTAAACTAAAAATTAAGCATTATGTCATGTTCACATATGCCGTCACAATTGTAAGTTTAGAGCACACATTGGGGAACAAGTTTTTATTACTCAAAAGTTATCTTGATAATTATGACATTACATTTCTGATTTAACAGTCCTAGTACAGACTCTGCCTTTGTAAGTTATGTTGAGAATCAAGATGGTGAAATTAGAATGCAACCATAACCTCTTCACATCCAGGTTTGTAGGTTAATTGGCTTGGTGTATGTGTAAATTGTCCCGAGTGTGTGTAGGATAGTATTAGTGTGCAGGGATCGTCGTTGGCGTGGACTAGCGTTGTCTGCGGAGGGCGCTCAGCATCGCCAAGGACTGCTCTCACCCCAACCATGGACTGTTTACCCTCCTACCATCCGGGAGGCGCTACAGGTCTCTCCGTTGCCGAACCAGCAGGTCCAGGAACAGCTTCTTCCCGGCGGCTGTCACTCTACTCAACAACGTACCTCGGTGACTGCCAATCACCCCCCACCCCCCGGACACTTATTATCACTTATTATTATTATTATTATTATTATTATTATTTATTCAAATCATTTGCTATGTCGCTCTTCCAGGGAGATGCTAAATGCATTTCGTTGTCTCTGTATTGTACACTGACAATGACAATTAAAATTGAATCTGAATCTGAATCTAGATGGGCCAAAGGGTTTGTTTCTGCACTTTATCTCTAAACTAAACAGTCATAAAGGGTTAAATGGCCTATTCCTGGATCCGATGTTCTTGCACAAAATAATTAATTGTTGATGTTGCACTATCCGAATGCCCACTAAAGTTTTAGAAGTAGCAAAAGGAACACTGACATTTAAGAATCATGTGCTCAGCCAAGAATCTTGGCTGAGAATTTCACATACATTATTCAAGAATTCAATATTCTTAAGTGGGTTTGGAAAGGAAAACAGTTATTGACGTTAACAGATTGTGGTGAAATTCAACAATATCCAAAGTTCCTTTAAATATTTGATGGGCCATGAGACAAGAACCTGAATGAAAATATAACAACGGTTGTTGACAGACACAAAATGCTGCAGTAACTCAGTTGAACAGGCAGCATCTCTGGACAAAATGAATGGGTGATGTTTCTATCTCTGGATAGAATGAATGGGTGAAGACCCTTCTTCAGGACTGATCTGTAAATAAGTTGTCACCAATTTTTTACAAAGAAAAACTTGACATTTTCTTAACCATCCTGTGAGCATCTGATGCCAAGTTTTAAAGCACAAACTAAAACAATTAAAATATGTTTTAATGTTATTGATAACTTGCTTAAATCTCATTTTGCAAGACGTGGGGTTGGTTATTAACATGTTTGGTGAAACCTTCTTTTGAAGTTCCTGATGAAATGCTGTCTTCTGTTCCTGCAGTAGCTAGTTTATTAAAGGAAATGTGTCTCTAAACAGATCATGAGCATTTTGCACCAAATGTACCACATGCTGCTCTTGAGGCAATTTCCTTTTGACACATATCCACTCATCATTTAGCATGATATCAACACTTACTCTCAAAAACAGGCTGGAGGCCAAACCTTCATGGCTGGCTCTGTAGCACTCATAATAGTCTGCTTGATGCAATATAGATAATGTTGTAGTGAACTGTGATGAGCCAAGAAATCATGGTATGAAAGGGGATGCTGACACAGGCACAGTTCATGCAGTGAAGAAAAACTAACCTATAAAGATAATCCCTCTACTAACACTCTTCTCCGCCTAGTTGTTTTAATGTTCCTCTCGGTGACGTTTTGGGTCATAGACATAGACATAGACATAGAAAATAGGTGCAGGAGGAGGCCATTCGGCCCTTTGAGCCAGCATCGTCATTCTTTGTGATCATGGCTGATCGTCCCCAATCAATAACCCGTGCCTGCCTTCTCCCCATATCCCTTGACACCACTAGCCCCTAGAGCTCTATCTAACTCTCTCTTAAATCCATCCATCCTCCACTGTCCTCTGTGGCAGGGAATTCCATAAATTCACAACTCTCTGGGTGAAAAAGTTTTTTCTCACCTCAGTCTTAAATGACCTCCCCTTTATTCTAAGGAGGGTTGAGACCCTTCTTCAAACTGATGTGGGGGGGGGGGGGGGAAGAGAGGAAGAGGTGGAGACAGTAGGCTGTGGGAGTGCTGGGAAGGGGAGGGGAAGGAGGGAGAAAGCAAGGACTACCTGAAATTGGAGAATATACAATACATACAATATGCTGTGTGTAAGAAGGAACTGCAGATGCTGGTTTACACCAAAGATAGACACAAAATGCTGGAGGAACTCAGCGAGTCAGGCAGCATGGAGAAAAGGAGTAAGTGACCTTTCGGGTCGAGCTCCTATATTAGACCAACCAATATGCTATGTTGGTTTGGCAGCAGCATATCTAAGAATGACAAAAGACATCCTTTAAGCAAAATATCCTTGAAACTGCTTTGCAGCATCACTAAATGTAATTCCTCTTGCAAAATAAAATCAGCTTTTCTTCCTGCACAAACATAGCCCCCAGAGGTATAGTTTAAGACATTAAAGGAACAACTACAAGTATTAGCAAGGCTGGCATTTATTACTGAATGAGCCAGCTGGGTTTTTATCTGATGGCTTGATGGTCACTTTCACTAATTTCAATTTTTATTTATAGGCGATTTGAATTCACAATTCCCTTGCCATTAGTCCAGACCCAAGAACATAACCGTAATGAAACCAAGCCCATGAATGAATAATAGAAGTTAGAGTGAAGAGGAAGGACAGTGTATTTACTGAAGGAAATGATATTAACATTTGTTTGGGGGCTAAATGTTATGAACTGAAAACTTACAAAACCAGCTGGTCCGTGAAGATAGCTATTTCTCTGCACCCTGTTAAAAGATGCCATCAGGAAGTCATTTTCTATTGTCTGTATTTGTTCCAAATATATTAATTTCATGAAATATTATTTCTAGCAAAGATTAAATTGTTTTTATTGATAACCCAATGGGGAAATGATTGGAGAAATAATCGGTTTTGGAGTATGGAGTACATCTATCTTGTTTTGATGTTTTGATCTAATTAACGTGAGAGTACAATAAATGATCACAACAATGTGTAGATGATTAGTGTGGTAAAATTCATAATTTATATAGAGTCATAGAGTGATACAGTGTGGAAACAGGCCCTTCGGTCCAACTTGCCCACACCGGTCTGCCCGTGTTTGAACAATATCCATCCAAACCTGTCCTAAACATGTACTTGTCTAACTGTTTCTTAAATGTTGGGATAGTCCCAGCCTCAACTACCTCCTTTGGCAGCTTGTTCCACACACCCACCACCCTTTTGGTGAAAAGGTTACCCCTCAGATTCCTATTAAATCTTTTCCCCTATTACAAGCATGAGGTGCAATAGTAATTTTTTTTAAATAAATAAATAAATAAATGGTATCAGGACCTGGCAATGGGAGGTAAAACAACAAAAAACAGACTTGGTTGGTAGTCTTTCTGCGGAGTTCAATGTTATAATAGAGCGATTGTCCTTACTTTCTTGTAAGGACAAGTGTGCATTCTCAGCCTCACTTATTCCTTATTCACTCGTGACTGTACTGCCAAGTACCAATCCAACTCAATTTGCAACACCTGTCCCTTTACCTCCCCCCTCGACTCCATTCAAGGACCCAAGCAGTCGTTCCAGGTGCGACAGAGGTTCACCTGTACCTCCTCCAACCTCATCTATTGCATCCGCTGCTCTAGATGTCAGCTGATCTACATCGGTGAGACCAAGCGGAGGCTGGATCATTTCGCCGAACACCTCCACTCGGTCCGCAAGAACCTACCTGAACTCCAGGTGGCTCAGCACTTCAACTCCCCCTCCCACTCCGAATCCGACCTCTCTGTCCTGGGTCTCCTCCATGGCCAGAGTGAGCAATATCGGAAATTGGAGGAACAGCACCTCATATTCCGCTTGGGGAGTCTGCATCCTGCGGGCTTGAACATTGAATTCTCCCAATTTTGTTAGCCCTTGCTGTCTCCTCCCCTTCCTTAGCCCTCGGGCTCCTCCTCCTCCTTTTTCCTTTCTTCTCCCTGCCACCCCCTATCAGTCTGAAGAAGGGTTTTGGCCCGAAACGTTGCCTATTTCCTTCGCTCCATAGATGCTGCTGCACCCGCTGAGTTTCTCCAGCTTTTTAGTGTACCAACTCAATTTATAAGTTGACAGATGACACCGCTATAGTGGGCCGGATATCATACAGGAAGGAGTTTGAGAACTTGAGAACCTTGTAACCTGTTGCCAAGACAACAACCGCTCCCTCAAAGTCAGCAAGACAAAGGAGATTGTGATTGACTACAGGAAACAAAGCAGTACACACATCTTAGTTTATTTTCACAGCCTGATTTGGAACAGCTCCAACCAAGATAGTAAGAAATTGCTGAGAGTTGTGGACAAAGCCCAGACCATCATGCAAATCAACCCCCTTTGCATGGATTGCATTTATAATCCAAGCTGCCTTGGTAAGGCCAGTGGCATAATGTGGGACCTGTCTCAGCCCGGTTACTCTCTCTTCTCCCCTCTCTCATCAGGCAAGAAGTTTGAAAATGCTTACCACTAGTTTCAGGGACAGTTTCATCCTCGCTATATATCCGGCAGCTCTACTGTCATCTCACTAGCTAGAGTGCGGTCCTGATAGAAACATAGAAACATAGAAAATAGGTGCAGGAGTAGGCCATTCGGCCCCTCGTGCCTGCACCGCCATTCAATATGATCATGGTTGATTATCCAACTCAGTATCCTGTACCTGCCTTCGCTCCATACCCCCTGATCCCTTTAGCCACAAGGGCCACATCTAACTCCCTCTTAAATATAGCCAATGAACTGGCCTCAGCCACCTTCTGTGGCAGAGAAATCCACAGATTCACCACTCTCTGGGTGAAAAATGTTTTTCTCATCTCAGTCCTAAAAGACTTCCCCCTTATCCTTAAACTGTGACCCCTTGTTCTGGACTTCCCCAACATCTCCCATCTACCTCATAGGATATCTTTGAACTATCTTTAATCAGACTTGTTGTGTTCTTTATACTTTAGCTGCCCACTGTGGATGGCTTGATTGTAAACATGTATAGTCTTTTCTTTTGACTGGATAGCACACGACAAAAAGCTTCTCTCAGTAACTCAGTACACGTGACAATAATACACTTAGCTAAACTAAACTAAAATATTATACCTGTCTAATTTTGGAAAATAATGAACAAATCACCACAATAATAAGATAATTATCCGGTGAGGAAGAGCCGATCCTGGACTGACTGGACTCTGGTCCTGTACACGGGGGGGAAATGGAGGAGGACTGGCCAAATGTTTGTGCCTTCCACCACAGTGATGAATGCTGTGGTGGATGTTTGTGTTACAGTTTTATTGTGTGTTCTTTATTATTGTACTGCTGCTGACAACCCAAATTTCCACCAACCCTGGTTGTGTGGCAATAAATTCTATCTATCTATCTATCTATCTATCTATCTATCTATCTATCTATCTATCTATCTATCTATCTATCTATCTATCTATCTATCTATCTATCTATCTATCTATCTATCTATCTATCTATCTATCTATCTATCTATCTATCTATCTATCTATCTCTATATCTATATCTATCTATCTATCTAATTAGTAACATTTGCTTCTCAAATCCAGGCACAGAAAGGACATTGCAAGGTCTGTTGCATTTCTTTGCAGCAAATGACTTCAATGGTCGGAATAAAGAAAGATCTCTCCTGATTTGTTGGTTGTAACATAATGTGCCATGTTCACGGTTGCCGTCACAACTGTAAGTTTAGAGCACACATTGGGTAACAAATATTTATTACGTGCAAGTTATTTTGATAATTATGAGATTACATTTCTGATTTAACAGTTCTAGTTCAGTCTCTGCTTCTTTCTCTGTCAGAGTGTACAGTAGATCACTGTGGATTCTTGATTAGTACGTGTGTCAGGGGATAAGGGGAGAAAGCAGGAGAATGGTGTTAGGAGGGAGAGATACTGTAGATCAGCCATGATTGAATGGCGGAGTAGACCTGATGGGCCGAATGGCCTAATTCTGCTCCTATCACTTATGACCGTGAACATGAGTGAGGCCCAAATGCAAATTGGAGGAACAACACCTCATATTTGGCTTGGGCAGCTTATTCCCCAATGGTATGAATATTGACTTCTCTAACTTCTCTAACAAGAGGTCTGGAAAAAAACTATATTACAAAACAATAAGGAATTGATGACTCTTGTTATAAAATCACTTTAACCACTAAACTGGTACCAAGCAAAATCAAGTCAAGGTTTGCTTTCTTGGATAATGAAACAATGCTTGATTTATAGTTGAATTGAGGAGGTTGCAGCAAGATTGTGATTACAGCAACAAGTCCTTTACAGACGCTGAGAGAGGCTAGCATGCACAATTAATGATGACTGTTTTAGGAGGTGGTTAATATCAGAGGTGAAGTTGACCTTTCAGAATGCATTGAACAGTGTTCAGGCAAGGGACTCAGCAAGGGAAAACAAGCAGGACATATGCACGGAACACGTGAATGCAGGTAGTAACTTATGCATTAGACAAGGTATGAAACACATTGTTCTGTTACAAAACAATCATTACATCATTACTTTAAAAATAAATTGCAGAGGCTGTGAGCTCTTCCACTGCACGCTATTTTTGCTGTTTAGCATGCAGATGGTCCTGTGCTGCAGTTTCACCGGGCCGACACCTCATTTCTAGGGATAGAGGAAAACAAACTCATAGACACAAAAAGATGGAGCAACTCAGCGGGACTGGCAGCATCTCTGGATAGAAGGAATCTGTGACTTTTCGGATCGAGACCCTTCTTCAGACTTCTTGTTTTGCTTTTACCTGACTCTCAGTCTGAAGAAGGGTCTCGACCTGAAACATCACCTATTCCTTTTCTCCTGAGATGCTGTCTGACCCGCTGAGTTACTCCAGCTTTTTGTGTCTATCTTTGTGTGAAGATGACACTTTTCCTCTTGAAGGAGTGGCACGGTGGTGCAGCGGTAAAGCACCAGTGACCAAGGTTCGATCCCGACTACGGGTGCTGTATGTACGGCATTTGTACATTCTCCTCGTGACCTGCGTGGGTTTTCTCCGAGATCTTTGATTTCCTCCCACACTCCAAAGACGTACAGGCTTGTAGGTTAATTGGCGTGGTATAAATGTAAATTGTGGGGACGTTTTGAAGTCATATGAGCATCTTCAGAAATAATTTGGTCTGTCAGGGATGTAGTTTTTTAGATTTCTCCAAATATGGCATTACCTGCAGACACACGTAGACTGGGAGCAGATATGTAAACTACCTTCTAATTTGGAAAAGATCTTCCTGTTGACTATGGAGGGAGCGATAAAAGAGAATCTGGTATCCCACTTATATAAAGGAATTCAAGATTATGTAAAAGGAAACATTATAGAAACGAAACAGAAATGGGAATTGGAAATGAATATTATTATTACTGACGAAATGTGGGAAAAGACATGTCTTTTGGGTCATAAGTTAACAAACAGCCCTGCCTGGAGGGAGTTTGAATGGAAAACTAGAATGAGAGTATTTAAGACTCCTCTTATGTTAGCAAGATACAGCAACACCTCAGATTTATGCTGGAGACAATGCGGGAAGATTGGCGATCATACCCATATTTTTTGGGATTGTCCCAAATTGTATCAATATTGGAGAGATATTCAGGTGGAGATTAAGCTAATTTTGGGGGTGGACCTACCTCTGGATCTGGCATGCTTCATACTAAGAGAGACTCCAGAAATTATAGATACCAAAAATCAGACATACTTGCTTGGGGTGTTGCTGTTGATTGCAAAGAAGATGATTACTGGCCTGAATGCAATCACCTCCTACAAGGCAAAACCAGGAGGCAGCTGGAATGCCGGTGTAACATCACTCCCTGACGAGCTCAATGCGTTTTACGCACGCTTTGACAGGGAGAATACTGATGTGCCTTCCCGATCCCCCATTCGCTGTGATGGCATTTCAGTCTCAGTCACAGAGGCCGATGTCAGGAAATCCTTCAGGGGGGTGAACCCCCGAAAAGCACCTGGTCCTGATGGTATACCCGGCCGTGTTCTAAAAACCTGTGCGGACCAACTGGCGGGAGTTTTTACGGACATTTTCAACCTCTCACTTCTGAGGTCTGAGGTCCCCACCTGCTTTAAAAGGGCATCAATTATACCGGTGCCCAAGAAGAGTAAGGTGACGTGCCTCAATGACTATCGACCAGTGGCACTAACGCCGGTGGTGATGAAGTGCTTTGAGAGCTTGATCATGGAGCAAATCAACTCCTACATCGACAAAAACCTGGACCCACTGCAGTTCGCGCACCGCCACAACAGATCAACGGTGGATGCGATCTCGCTGGCCCTCCACTCCGCACTGGACCACTTGGACAACAAAAACTCATATGTCAGGCTGTTATTCATTGATTACAGCTCGGCATTTAACACAATCATCCCCTCCAAACTGGTTACCAAACTCGCAGAACTGGGTCTCTGCGCATCCCTCTGCAACTGGATCCTCGACTTCCTCGTCCACAGACCACAGTCTGTTCGTATTGGTGGAAATGTGTCAGCCTCAATAACAATCAGCACGGGAGCACCTCAAGGCTGCGTGCTCAGCCCCCTGCTGTACTCACTCTATACCCATGACTGCGTAGCGAACCACAGTGCGAACTCTATCATCAAGTTCGCTGACGACACCACTATTGTGGGGCGTATCACTGATGGGGATGAGTCAGAGTACAGAAGAGAGATCGAGCAACTGTCCATATGGTGCCAGCGCAATAACCTGGCCCTCAACACCAGCAAAACCAAGGAACTGATTGTGGACTTTGGAAGGAGTAGGAGGGGGACCCACAGCCCCATTTATATCAACGGGTCGATGGTTGAAAGGGTCAAGAACTTCAAATTCCTGGGGGTGCACATCTCTGAAGATCTTTCCTGGTCCGAGAACACACGCAATTATCAAAAAAGCACATCAGCGCCTCTACTTCCTGAGAAGATTACGGAGAGTCGGATTGTCAAGGAAGACTCTCTCTAACTTCTACAGGTGCACAGTCGAGAGCATGCTGACCGGTTGCATCATGGCTTGGTTCGGAAATTTGAGCGCCCTGGAGAGGAAAAGACTACAAAAAGTAGTAAACACTGCCCAGTCCATCATCGGCTCTGACCTTCCTTCCATCGAGGGGATTTATCGCAGTCGCTGCCTCAAAAAGGCTGGCAGTATCATCAAAGACCCACACCATCCTGGCCACACACTCATCTCCCTGCTACCTTCAGGTAGAAGGTACAGGAGCCTGAAGACTGCAACAACCAGGTTCAGGAATAGCTACTTCCCCTCAGCCATCAGGCTATTAAACCTGGCTCGGACAAAACTCTGATTATTAGCAACCACTTTCTGTTATTTGCACTACCAGTTTATTTATTCATGTGTGTATATATTTATATCATGGTATATGGACACATGTATCTGTTTTGTAGTAAATGCCTACTATTTTCTGTGTGCTTAAGCAAAGCAAGAATTTAATTGTCCTATACAGGGACACATGACAATAAACTCACTTGAACTTGAACACTTGAACTACAGTGTCATGGAGAAATGTAATGCCACCAAATGTTCAACAGTGGAGGGAAAGACTGAAAAGTGTATATTTGATGGAAAGTATAACAGCTAAACTCCAGTTAAGGACTGATGCTTTCAACATTATGTATTACTACAACTGCCAAGACTGATTAAGGACACGATTTCTCCATAGCCCA
>NC_045961.1:13606685-13753828 GCF_010909765.2 Amblyraja radiata
ATCAAAACAGCTCATCAGCGCCTCTACTTCCTGAGAAGATTACGGAGAGTCGGATTGTCAAGGAAGACTCTCTCTAAATTCTACAGGTGCACAGTCGAGAGCATACTGACCGGTTGCATCATGGCTTGGTTCGGCAATGTGAGCACCCTGGAGAGGAAAAGACTACAACATCCTGTACAACATATTAATGATCTGGATGAGGGAATTGAAGGCAATATCTCCAAGTTTGCGGATGACACTAAGCTGGGGGGCAGTGTTAGCTGTGAGGAGGATGCTAGGAGACTGCAAGGTGACTTGGATAGGCTGGGTGAGTGGGCAAATGTTTGGCAGATGCAGTATAATGTGGATAAATGTGAGGTTATCCATTTTGGTGGCAAAAACAGGAAAGCAGACTATTATCTAAATGGTGGCCGACTAGGAAAAGGGGAGATGCAGCGAGACCTGGGTGTCATGGTACACCAGTCATTGAAAGTAGGCATGCAGGTGCAGCAGGCAGTGAAGAAAGCGAATGGTATGTTAGCTTTCATAGCAAAAGGATTTGAGTATAGGAGCAGGGAGGTTCTACTGCAGTTGTACAGGGTCTTGGTGAGACCACACCTGGAGTATTGCGTACAGTTTTGGTCTCCAAATCTGAGGAAGGACATTATTGCCATAGAGGGAGTGCAGAGAAGGTTCACCAGACTGATTCCTGGGAAGTCAGGACTGTCTTATGAAGAAAGACTGGATAGACTTGGTTTATACTCTCTAGAATTTAGGAGAGTGAGAGGGGATCTTATAGAAACTTATAAAATTCTTAAGGGGTTGGACAGGCTAGATGCAGGAAGATTGCTCCCGATGTTGGGGAAGTCCAGGACAAGGGGTCACAGCTTAAGGATAAGGGGGAAATCCTTTAAAACCGAGATGAGAAGAACTTTTTTCACACAGAGAGTGGTGAATCTCTGGAACTCTCTGCCACAGAGGGTAGTCGAGGCCAGTTCATTGGCTATATTTAAGAGGGAGTTAGATGTGGCCCTTGTGGCTAAGGGGATCAGAGGGTGTGGAGAGAAGGCAGGTACGGGATACTGAGTTGGATGATCAGCCATGATCATATTGAATGGCGGTGCAGGCTCGAAGAGCCGAATGGCCTACTCCTGCACCTAATTTCTATGTTTCTATGTTTCTAAGTAGTAAACACTGCCCAGTCCATCATTGGCTCTGACCTTCCTTCCATCGAGGGGATTTATCGCAGTTGCTACCTCAAAAAGGCTGGAAGTATCATCAAAGACCCACACCATCCTGGCCACACACTCATCTCCCTGCTACCTTCAGGAGCTTGAAGATTGCAACAACCAGGTTCAGGAATAGCTACTTCCCCACAGCCATCAGGCTATTAAACCTGGATCGGACAAAACTCTGATTATTAATAACCACTTTCTGTTATTTGCACTTTACCAGTTTATTTATTCATGTGTGTATATATTTATATCATGGTATATGGACACACTGATCTGTTTTGTAGTAAATGCCTACTATGTTCTGTGTGCTTAAGCAAAGCAAGAATTTAATTGTCCTACACAGGGACACATGACAAGAACTTGAACTTGAAAATGGGGTTTTAAGCCTGAGATGATTTCAATTACCCAAAGGTAGACAAAAATGGTGGGAAAACTCAGCATCAATGGGGCGAAGGAATAGGTGACATTTTGGGTCGAGACCCTTCTTCAGACTGAATTTTACCCTAATATCAATTTAGCTTAAAAAGCTCCAAGGCAGGTGGAATGTTTGAGGTATGTAGGAATAGCTTTCTGGCACATATGTCGGTATACCAATGAGGGAAGGAACATTAGCTGAACTTGTTAAGGGGAATATAACTAGTCAGGTGGAGGGAGCGACAGTAGGACAGCATTTTGGAGATAATGACCAGAACTCTGTGCATTTCAAACTGTATATGGAAAAAGAAAGGGATAGACTGGGAATGAAGATCCTTATGTGTAGAAAGGAACTGCAGATGCTGGTTTACACCGAAGATAAACACAAACTGCTGGAGTAACTCAGCGGGACAGGGAGCATCTCTGGGGAGAAGGTCTGAAATTGGGGAAGGCCAATTTCATTAAAATGAGACAGGAGCTGGCAAATTTGGAGAATCTATTTGCAGGTATCTGCACAGTTAGAAACATTCAAAGGAGAAACAGCGAGTTGTCAGGGCCATATGTTCCTGAAAGGGTGAGAGCCAAGGGTAACAACTACTCAGAACACTGAGTGCTGAGGGATATTGTGGGTTGGATAAAGGGAAAAAAGTCTAGCACATAGCAGGCATAGACAACTTAAAGACAGGGTAAGCATACCAAGAGTAAAACAAGTGTAGGGTGACATTTATAAAGGAAATTAAGTGGGCAAAGAGGGGGCCACAACATATCTGGGTGCATTTCAGGGACAATCCCAATATTTAAGAAATGGATAGGGCAGGTATGGAGGAATATAGACCAAACACGGCCAGGTGGGACTAGTGTAGCTGGGACATGTTGGCCGGTGTGGGCACGTTGGGCCGAAAGCCCTGTTTCCACGCTGTATCACTCTCTGACTCTATGACTTTATACCTGGGGATCACTATTATGTTAAACAGGTTATAACGTGATTTCAATGGGGAATTGGATTGCAGCCAAAACTTTATTAAGGAAATTGGCAAGTGGAAAAAAAAGCTGCTTAATCCATGTAATCTCCCCGCAGTAATCAGATACCATTGTTTCTTGGATTGGAGGGATATGGACCAAACGCAGGCAGATGGGACTAGTGTAGCTGGGACATGTTGGCCGTTGTGGGCTCGGTGGTCTGAAGGGCCTGTTTCCATGCTATATCACTCTATGACTCTATATCAACATATCATTGGCAGACATGATTAAAGTACATTTGAAGTCAGTTTATGTATATTAAAGACAAAATAGCAACAAGGGAAGGTTCCTTTGAGAAAACAGAGGTAAACTGTGTGTGGAACCAAAAGGTATGGCTGAACTAAATGCATACTTTCCTTCGGTATTCACAGAGGGAATGGATGATGTAGATGGAGAACCCAATGAAAGGGAAGTTGGAATTCTAGTGCACCTTCTCCCAAATCTTCTGGTAAAAATAATGTACTGAATACCTTAATGAGTCTAAAGATGGCAAGGTGGCACAGTGGTAGAGCTACTGCCTTAAAACGCCAGAGACCCAGGTTTTGTTGCTGACTGCGGATGTCTGTACGGAGTTTGTACGTTCTCCCCACGACCCCGTGGTCCAAGATCATTGGTTTCCTCCCACAATCCAAAGAAGTGTAGGTATGTAGTTTAATTGGCTTGGTATAATTGTATAAATGTAAAATTGTCCATAGTGTGTGCAGGGTAGTGTTAATGTGTGGGGATCACTAGTCGGTATGGACTCGGTGGGCTGAAGGGCCTGTTTCTATGCTTTATCTCTAATCTAAACCAAACTAAACTAAATGCCCATGGCCAAATGAGAATTATCCACGGCTACTATAAGAGGGAAGCATGAGAAGGTAGAGGCTCTGACAGGATTTTTACGACTTTACTGAGCACGTGAGGTTCCAGATGACAGGAAGATGGCAAAACATGGTCCCCTTTTCAAGAATGGCAGCAGGGGAAAGCCTGGCACTTACAGACCCATGAGCTAATATATATAGCGGGAATGTTATTTGAAAAAAACTATTCTGAGGGACAGGATTAAATGATAACTTGGAAAGATGGAGACCGATGAAAGAATGCCAGGATGGCCTGGTCAAGGGCAGGTCTTATCTGACTAATCTGTCTGAATTTTCGAATGAGGTAAAACAGTGTATCGATTAGAGAAGTACAATAGTTTATGTGGATTTCAGTAAAGATTTTGGGCGGCACGGTGAAGCAGCGGTAGAGGCGCTTGCTGTGTCAGGGACCCGGGTTCGATCCTGACTACATCTGCTGTCTGTATGGAATTTGTACATTCTTCCCATAACCGTGTGGGATTTCTCCGAGATCTTCAGTTTCCACCCACACTCGAAAGACGTACAGGTTTGTAGGTTAATTGGCTTGGGTTTGTATACTAGTTATAAGTGTAAATTGTCCCTAGTATGACAACTTGTGTTCTTATGGAGGTTATGAGAGGAATAGATCAGGTAGATTCCCAGAGTCTCTTGCCCATAGTAGCTGAATCGAGGACCAGAGGACACAGGTTTAAGGTGAATGGGAAAAGATTTAAAGGGAATCTGAGGGGAACCCTTTTTACACAAAGGGTGGTGGATGTATGGAACAAGCTGCCAGAGGAGGTAGTTGCGGCAGGCACTATCCCAATGTTTAAGAAACAGTTAGACAGTTACATGGATAGGACAGGTTTGGAGGGATATGGACAAAATGCTAGCAGGTGGGACTAGTGTAGCTGGGACGTGTTGGCCGGTGTGGGCAAGTTGGGCTGAAAGACGTGTTTCCACACTGCATCACTCTATGACTCTATGACTCTATGACTATGACTCTCTGTCTATGGCACCATGACTCTGCCATTGTATGACGTTATGACTATGTGACACTATGGCCTGCCACCTTGTGTGATTTACAAGGGAGAACAAAGTCCTGCTATATCATAGAAACATAGAAATTAGGTGCAGGAGTAGGCCATTCGGCCCTTCGAGCCTGCACCGCCATTCAATATGATCATGGCTGATCATCCAACTCAGTATCCCGTACCTGCCTTCTCTCCATACCCTCTGATCCCCTTAGCCACAAGGGCCACATCTAACTCCCTCTTAAATATAGCCAATGAACTGGCCTCGACTACCCTCTGTGGCAGGGAGTTCCAGAGATTCACCACTCTCTGTGTGAAAAAAGTTCTTCTCATCTCGGTTTTAAAGGATTTCCCCCTTATCCTTAAGCTGTGACCCCTTGTCCTGGACTTCCCCAACATTGGGAGCAATCTTCCTGCATCTAGCCTGTCCAACCCCTTAAGAATTTTGTAAGTTTCTATAAGATCCCCTCTCAATCTCCTAAATTCTAGAAAGTATAAACCAAGTCTATCCAGTCTTTCTTCATAAGACAGTCCTGACATCCCATGAATCAGTCTGGTGAACATTCTCTGCACTCCCTCTATGGCAATAATGTCCTTCCTCAGATTTGGAGACCAAAACTGTACGCAATACTCCAGGTGTGGTCTCACCAAGACCCTGTACAACTGCAGTAGAACCTCCCTGCTCCTATACTCAAATCCTTTTGCTATGAAAGCTAACATACCATTCGCTTTCTTCACTGCCTGCTGCACCTGCATGCCCACTTTCAATGACTGGTGTACCATGACACCCAGGTCTCGCTGAATCTCCCCTTTTCCTAGTCGGCCACCATTTAGATAATAGTCTGCTTTCCTGTTTTTGCCACCAAAATGGATAACCTCACATTTATCCACATTATACTGCATATCAGGGCAAGCAGATCAGTGAAACAAAACTGCTCAAACTGGCTACACTTATTTTCAATTCAGCAGTGAATTATAACCATTCATGTGTCACTTTGAGGACACAATCTGATTTCTACTTACTTACCTGCTGTCAAGTGAACAAAAAGTGAAGTGCACCTCTTCAATTTAGTATCAATGTTCCCAGACCAGCTGTAAACCAGACACCATGGTGGCAGGAAATCTAGATTCCCAGCCCATCCACATTGTTTAGAGATAATCTGTAGGTTTAAATCAACTGTAAACACAGCACTCCTGGGACCTACATTTCCCAACCATTTTCTTCAGGAGGCTTCTATTTAAGAAGGTGATGGTGATTTAAGAGCTGGCGTGACATCCGAGAAGCCTAAACCTTCTGGTGTTCAATTTCACCTGCCTTCCCTTCCCCTCCCACACACTCAGCTGTTGATCTAATCCAATCTTAACTGTACGAAGAGTAAAATGACTATGGGCAATATTTTTCATCACACGTTAAGTCTTGCAAAATGCAGCAATTACCTAACAGTAAAAACGCCACAATGTTGATTTGCGTTAAAGTGGTGCATTTAACGCAGAGAGCATTGTGTGGTGCTGAACAAAGATGAGACCACGAGATGGGTACACGAAAACATAGGGTTTAGAAATGTTCCTCAAAATTGCAAGAGTAGCAGTGTTCTAGGGGTTTCAAGGGGGATTGCAGGAAACTAAGAAGGAGGAGGTTGAAGACAGCACAAAAAGCTGGAGTAACTCAGCGGGTCAGACAGCATATCTGTAGAAAAGGAATAGGTGACACTTCGGGTCAATACCCTTCTTCAGGCTGAGAGTCACGGGGAAAGGGAAATGAGAGAAATAGATGGTGATGCAGAGCGATATAGAACAAATGAAATGAAAGATATGCAAAAAAGTAACGATGATAAAGGAGACAGGCCATTGTTAGCTGCGGCCGAGGTGAAAAAGAGTACTGACAATGAGACTCAACACGACGACTTTGAAGTTGGTGCAACTTGGGTGGAGGAGGGATGAAGAGAGGGGTAATGCAAGGGCTACTTGAAGTTAGAGAAATCAATATTCATACCGCTGGGTGGTAAGCTGCCCAAGCAAAGTCTGTCACCAGTGATTGGGTGTTGAATGAAGTTATAGGAGTAGAATTAGGCCATTCGGCTCATCGAGTCTACTCCACCATTCAATCATGGTTGATCTCTGACTCCTAATCCCATTTTCCTGCCTTCTCCACATAACCCTTGACACCCGTTCCAATCAAGAATTTGTCTATCTCTCCCTTTTAAAATATCCACTGACTTGCCCTCCACAGCCCTCTATGGCAATGAGTTCCACAGATTAACTACCCTCTGACTAAAGAAGTTCCTCCTCACCTCCTTTCTAAAAGAGCGCCCTTTAATTCTGAGGCTATGACTTCTGGTTCTAGACTCTCCCACCAGTGGAAACATCCTTTCCATATCCACTCTATCTATGCCTTTCATTATTCTGTAAGTTTTCTCCAGAAATTGGTCATGGAAGAAGTCAAAGAAATGGAGCGATTCTAGACTCTATAACCCATGAGGATTTTTCTAAACCATATTATAAACTCCATAGAACTGTGATCATTGGACGCATTATATCTGCAAATATTTCATGTTGAAACTATGTACATTTAACGTCACGTTTTCGGTTCTCCAGCAGTAATGCCTGCTCTGAAAATGAAAAAAACAACATTGGATTCTTGTCACTTTGCAGATGCAGTTGTGCCAAATAATCAAACTGCTCATCAGCTGGCAGTTCATCACCAAATGCAAGAAGTTTCAAGCACATCAATCATTATATTGTACTTTGGGCCCCTTGGCCGACCTAAATGTAGGCCACTTAATAAATTGCATCTTATTAACACTGAGATGCTGCTCTGAAATTATTTGAGAGACAAACTATCAAACGATCTCATATTAATTTCTATATTAACAGTTCCCTTCTTTCCATCAATATTCTTAAAGATTAACCATGTGTGATTTTAACTGTCTGCTAAAACTTGTAGCTAAATTAAACTACTGTGCAGTAAGGCTAACAAGATTCTTTACAAGAATTTTGCTTGGGCAGCTTACATTCCAGCAGTATGAATATTGATGTCTCTAACTTCAAGTAACCCTTGCTTTCCCTCTTTCTCCATCCCTCCCCTTTCCAGTTCTCTGACCAGTCTGACTGTCCCTCTGATTACATTTAATCTCTGTTTGCTTTGTTGTTACCTTCTTCAAGCTAACAATGGTCTATTCTACATTTTCCTTGATCTGCACCTCTTTTGATCTCTAACACTTCCTTACCCCTGTAAATCTCTCTCCCCTGACGTTCAGACTGAAGAAGGGTTTCAACCTGAAATTTCACCCATTCCTTCGATCCTGCAATGCTCCCTGTCCCTGCTGAGGTACTCCAGCATTTTGTGGCTATCTTCTTTACAAGACATCTTTTTTTTCAGTTATCCCACCTTCTGCTCTCTTCAGCCAATTTCTGGAGGCTGAGGTTCAATAATAGATTGATTGCAATAAAGAGTAGCTCAATACTACTTTCTTCATGGCAACATTATTTTAGGCTACATTCCATTGACAGCAGCGAGATTTGAGATTTCTATGAATATGAACACCGAACTTCATTTGATTTATAATCAGCCAAGAAAGAAAATTAATTTCACTTTTATGCTTGCTTTCATGTTCATATTTTAAAATATGCACTAATTATGCAGTGCAGGTACAGAAGCTTTCATTGAATATTCAATGGCCCAGAAAGAAAATTCATCACCATCTTTTGAAAGGATGCATAGACGTGAAAGAAGTTTTGGTCTTGCTAGTAACACGATATGCTGCAAATAATTTTGAGGTTTATCTGAACAATTTAAGGTGGAACAGTTGCGCAGTGGTAGCGTAACGGCCTTGCAGCACCAGAGACCTGGGTTCCATCCTGACTACAGGCGCTTGTCTGTAGGGAGTTTGTAAGTTCTCCCCGTGACCTGCGTGGGTTTTCTCCAGGTGCTCTGCTTTCCTCCTATACTCCAAAGACATACAGTTCGTTCGTGAATTGCCTTGTTATAATTGTAAATTGTCTCTAGTGTGTAGGATAGCGTTACTGTGTGCGGATTGCTGGTCGGACTCGGTGGTCAATCGGACCTGTTTCCGCGCCTTATCTCTAAATTAAACTAAACTAAATTAAACTAATTCTGTTTGAAGCTCAGAGAACTTCTATAGGGGGGCACGGTGGCAAAGTGGTAGAACCACCACCTTACAGCGCCAGAGACCGCGATTTGATTTTAACTACAGGTGCTGTCTGTATGGAGTTTGTACGTTCTCCCCGTGACCTGCATGGGCTTTCTTCGAGATTTTCAGCTTCCTCCTACACTCCAAAGCCATACAGAGTTGTAGGTTAATTGACTTGGTATAAATGTAAAATTGCCTCTAGTGTGTGTAGAATTGTGCTTGTGTCTGGGGATCGCTGTTCGGTGCGGACTTGGTGGGCTGAAGGGCCTGTTTCCGCACCTTATCTCTGAATTAAACTTAACTAAACTAATTCCTTTCAATGGTCTGAGCACTTCCACATCATTTGGTAGTTCAAGACCCGGAGCGTGGCCTTGCATCACCCGGCGTGGCTTTAATGGCCGCGGGACAATTGCCATCGCCCGCCGGGGGCTTTGACTCTGACATCGGGAGGGGAATGGGGAGTGCAGGGGAGAGATAAGTTTTTTTGCCTTCCATCACAGCGAGGAGGAGATGCGCTGTGATGGATGTCTGTGTAAATTGTGTTGTGTCTTGGGTCTGTTTTTTCATGTGTGTATGACTGCAGAAACAACATTTCATTTGAGCCTCTATGAGGTTCAAGTGACAAATAAATTGTATTGTGTATTGTGTATTGTGTATATTGTATATTTAATAAGTTTTTTTTTTCAAAGTTTCCATTTTGAATGTGCTGTTCTTGTTTTACTTCTCCCATGAAGTTTTTCTTTGAGAGATGGATGTAATGGAAGGAGATATTCAAATGTGTACATGATCGCATTAAAAAAGGGTTTTTATAAATCCTCTTATGCACCACATGTATAAAGGGAAAGAGTGTCAGGGCAAAATCATTCAACATATTTCCCTCATTCAATGAATGTACAAAATAAATTGCCAATTTACTTACTTTACACTGCTCTTGGATTAAAATGTCACCCCTTTTGTATATTAAATAATATGATGCTTCTATCTGAATTGAACAAGATTCATTTAAACATTTTATGAGCAACATTTTACAAGGTCTCTTGGTAACATTAATCTGTAAAGAATGCAGACACCATTCCTCATTGTAAGCAAATGACAAAAAGGCACCACAGAGGATGCACTTCCTGCGGCAGTTGAGGAAGCACAATCTGCCACAGGCAATGATGGTCCAATTCTACACGGCCATCGTTGAGTCTGTCCTCACCTTCTCCATCATGGTCTGGTTTGGCTCAGCCACCAAGCACAACACCTGGAGGCTGCAGCGAATCGTCCGATTGGCTGCAACCTTCCCTCCATTGATGAACTGTACACAGCAAGGGCCAGGAAGTGATTGGGCAAGATCATCTCTGACCCCTCTGACCCTGGCCACAAACTCTTTGAATCACTTCCCTCTGGAAAGCGACTCCGGACTGTCAAAGCTGCCACAGCCAGACATAAAAACAGTTTTTATCCACGAGTAGTTGCTCTACTCAACAGCCAAAAATCTGTAGCCTCCCTTTGATCTGGTATTTTGTTGGTTCTCATGCTCGATCAATGGTGTTTTATCATTAATGTTTTATTATTATTAATGTTTAGTGTTTTCTGAGTCATTCGTAACTGTCACTGTATGTCATATTATTACTTGGGGGCGGAGCACCAAGGCAAATTCCTTGTATGTGAATACTTGGCCAATAAACTTACTTACTTTTGACGATGTTGCAGAACTCAACATTGAGGCAGTGCTTTACAAGTCATTCCACTTACTCTGATGGATCTGTAATATTAACTTGAATAATGACTTTAAACACGAAGGGTTGGTTAATAGATAAGTCTCAAAACCATGTTCTGGCCTCCAACATAAAAGTGAATAGTGCCAAAATATCAATTCAATTTGCCGGTGGCACGGTGGCGCAGTGGTAGAGTTACTGCCTTACAACGCTAGTGACCCGAGTTCGATCCCAATTACGGGTGCTGTCTGTACAGAATTTGTACCATCTCCCCGTGACCTCTGGGTGATCTGGTTTCCTCCCACACTCCAAAGACATAAAGGTTTGTTCGTGAATTGCCTTGATATAATTGTAAATTGTCTCTAATGTGTACGATACCGTTACTGTATGCGGATTGCTGGTCGGACTCGGTTGGCCGAAGGGCCTGTTTCCGCGCCTTATCTCTACGTTAAACTAAACTAAACTAATTCCTTTCAAGGCTCTGACCCCTTCTATATCATTTGGTAGTTCGATGATAATATTTGATCATTTTGACTGAGTTTTTTCTTTCAGTGTTTCCATTTTGAATGTGCTGTTCTTGTTTTCTCTATACACCTATAAAGGCGTATAGCAAGGCAATTCACGAACAAACCTGTATGTCTTTGGAATGTGGGAGGAAACCAGAGAACCCCGAGGTCATCTGGAGGTCAATGAGCAATGAGTGTCAGGGCAAAATCATTCAATGAACTTGATCAGAAAATTAATGTAGTGCAGGGGTATTTGATATAATAAACATGCAGTTGTGTATCATGTCAATGAACTAAAAAAGCTGGGCATGCTGTAATAATGTTAATAATTATTTGATTAATTAACAGTATATTTGATACAGTATTTTAGTCTGTACTTTCCAAGGAGGTTCTGCTCTTTCAACATCTGCGGTAAGATGCTGCCGATGTGCTATCAATTGGTGGTGGCCAGGGCCATTTTCTACACTGTTGTGTGCTGGGGCAGCAGGGCGAAGGCCGCGGACGCCAACAGAATCAACAAGCTCATCAGGAAGGCTGGAGTTGAGGATTGGGGTGGAGTTGGATTCACTGGAGATGGTCTTAGAGGGGAGGATGCTCCTCAAACTGCGGAGCATCTTGGACAATACATCTCACCCCCCTCCATGACACTGGTCAACCTGAGGAGCATCTTCAGCAACGCCATAGAAGAGCAGCACAGAACGCCATAGAAGATCCTTCTTCCCTGTGGCTATCAAACTGCACAACTCCTCCCACTTCGACTGGCTCCTCCCACCCACCCCTCATCCCACCCCCATCTTTGCACATCTATCATCCTCGACATTTCAACTCGACAAGTTGATTTCAAGCTTGTCAATATTACATACGTGCTATACAATAACTGGCCACTTAAATGACATTATTATTCAAATGCACGTGGCACTTTCAATGCCTTGTAACTGTATCTTTTGACTGGTAACAGGCCAATTTTCCTTCTGGGATAAATAAAGTATCCTATTGTATCTTATACAACTCTTTTCATATGGGTGCTGTCACACAATGAGAAAACTGTGGATCTTGGCCTGCTCAAATGTGAATTAATCTGAATCTGTGAAGGTTAGGCAAAAGTGCTGGAGAAACTCAGCGGATGCGGCAGCATCTATGGAGCGATGGAAATAGGCAACGTTTCAGGCTGAAACCCCAAGGTTAGCTTCTCTTTCAATGTTCAATGACAATTTCTGCAATTTTGAGGAGCACCTTATGAGTGCTCTGACTCATGCGCCATGTGACCACCTCTCCTCTCACCATCTCCCAACTCCTGTTGTTGAGGTAGGGTGCCCACTCCATTGCTCATCACAACATTCATCTCATCTGCTCAGCCCCTAGTGCTAGCTGTAGAGTTACTGCCTTACAGCAAACTGAGACCCAGATTCGATCTCGACTACAGGTGCTATCTGTACGGAGTATGTACGTTCTCCCCGTGACCTGCGTGGGTTTGCTCTGAGATCTTCGGTTTCCTCCCACACTCCAAAGACGTACAGGTTTGTAGGTTAATTGGCTTGGTAAATGTAAAAAAAGAATTGTCCATAGTGTGTTGTGTGTGTTGGATAGTGTTAACGTGTGGGGATCGTTGGTATGCATATACCCAGTGGGCCGAAGGGCCTGTTTCCACGCTGTCTCTCTAAACTAAACTAAACTAAACTGAACTTCTTTCAGAATGGTTGCTGCTTTCAGTTTTCTAGCCATAGCAGGACCTGGCAACTAATTCATCGACTATGCATAGGAAGGAACTGCAGATGCTGGTTTAAACCGAAGATAGACACAAAATGGGTGACATTTCGAGTCGTGACCTTTCTTCAGACTGAGAGTCAGGGGAAATGGAAACAAGAGATGTAGCTTGTGGTTTACTTGAAGAGTCTTGGAGTCTCTCTGGCTGGATTCTTTTCATTTTGAAAGCTCTGGATCACTCAGATATTTATTCAAATTCCTCAAAGTTGTTCTTGGCTTATAATTATAGCTAAAAGTTAGAGAGATGGTCAACACCATAAAAAATTGCATATCCTTCATTCATTTGTTCTATACATCTCTATGTCACTGTCTCTATCACTCATTTCCCTTTCCCCTGACTCTCAATCTGACGAAGGGTCTCGACCCGAAGAGTCACCTATTCCTTTTCTACAGAGATGCTGTCTGACCCGCTGGGTTACTCCAGCTTTTTGTGGCTAACTTCGGTTTAAACCAGCATCTGCAGTTCCCTCCTACACATCATAATTGTTGTGGTATAGATGGAGATTGCACCGTGCTATAGAGTCATTTAGGTGTGTATCGACCTCATGAATTAAGGGCCTGTCCCACTTTCACGACCTAATTCACGACCTTTTTTACTCGTCCCGACCTACTTGATGCCACGAGTACCTACGACTAGCATCACGACCTGCTACAACCTACCTACGACATCCTACGACCTACCTAGAACCTCCTACGACCTTGTGACCCCCATGCTGCGAGTATGAGTCAAGGGCAAACTCGGCAGAGGTCATGAATTAGGTCGTGAAAGTGGGACAGGTCCTTCACTTCTAACTTTCAAGATTCAAGTGAGTTTATTGTCATTGTTTACTGTCAAATTTACACAGAAGATTACATTTCATTCTGCTTCGGCATAAGACTGCTTGAATTATATTGGTCTAAGAGAATCATTCCCATTTGTGCAGTGTATTTTTTTACTCTGCAGCACCTTTTCAACACCTAATTTTGAACAACCTTGAATTTATATGCTTTGGTACTGAGGTGATGGCAGATACATACAGCACCACCATGGTGTAAAGATGAGATCTTTACGTAATCTTGTCAAGGTGAGATATTTTGAAAGTGATGTTAAATGTTCCTTTCCAGGTGATCTTTTCAAGAATTCTTTGTAGAACTGGAAATTCAATAGACACAAAATGCTGGAGTAACTCAACGGGACAGGCAGCATCTTTGGAGAGAAGGAATGGGTGACATTTTGGGTCGAGACCCTTTTTCAGATCGAGAGTCGGGGAGAGGGAAACTAGAGATATGGACAAGTACGAAGAACATGTAAGGTGTGAAAACGACAGATCAAAGCAGATGATGATCAAGGAAATTTAGAATGGTTTATTGTTGGCTTAGTGGAAGTTGACAAGGCATACAAATGGTAAAATTAATCAGGAGGACAGTGAAACTAGTAGGAGAACTAGGGTGGGGGAGGGTTGGAGAGAGAGAGAAAGCAAGGTTTACTTGAAGTTATGGGCCTGTCCCACTTACGCGATTGTTTAGGCAACTACAGGCGACTAGTTTGTCGCCACATGTTCGCCGGTGGTCGCCGGGGGTAGTCTCCTCAGTCGTGCAAAAAGTCGTAGCGTCTTTCTGGTCGGCGCTAAATTTTCAACATTTTGAAACATTTTTGGCGACAGCGGGTTTGATGCCAATGAGCATAGCTTGACTTCTCCTGACATAGGTGCTGCCGTAGGTATTCGCCAGGATGATGTAGGTCGTCGCCGGTTTTTCGGTGACCTGATACGACTATGATAGTCGCCGGCAGTTGTCTAAAAAAATCACCAAGTGCGACAGGTGCATAAGACAAATCAGTATCAGTTTTTCTTGTCTCCCAATCAAAATTGAAGATAATTAATTTTAGGATGCTAATCCGCATACATTAAAGCAGCATTTTTCTACCAGAGGTTGAAAAATGTTCAGAACTGGTTTTAATACAATAATTGCATATCAAGCCATCTCGATATAATTTAGTCCTTTCTGTATGTTTTACCTGAAGAATCGGTAAGTGATTGTCATTAATTGATGACCTTTCTCAGAAAAGAAACAAGATATTTTGCATGGAACATTTTATGTGCATTTCCATTTTGTAATCAAATTGACAATTTTATACATTATCTATAATCAACATAATTCTAGCAACTATACTTCAAAGTGTGCAAAGTTCTTTGAGTATAACCTGATATTACAAACAACTGCTAAAGTCCATTTGGAGGGCAATTCATGTTTTTTTTTCAATCTTTCACACATTCCACAAGATGCTATATACATATTCTGGTGTGCCTTTGTTAAGTAAAGTATCCAGATGAAAGGGAAGATGCTAGAGTTACGTCAGATTGACATCCTTTGTAGTCTCAGCTGTGGTTGACTTACAGCACATCAACTCTGAGTTTGAAGTGACCAAGATCCTTAGTGCATCAAGGATTTAACTAAAATTATTTAAGACACATTGTACGCTCAAAAAAAATCCCAGAGGGAAGTTTAAATTTGGAAAAAATACTAAGCTCACAGAAGTGAACATTATATATGAGATGCCTGATATAATTTCCGCCATTGTTCATCACAGCATGCTCCAGAGAATATAAAGAGTCTGGGGACTACATTTCCTTTACAGTTACAGTGGCTTGACTAAGCTCTTTGTGTGAAGATTGGAGCATTTTACTGAAAACAAAAGGTAAATGCCCTTAAGGGCTCTAAGATGATTAAAGATGTCCATTTGAAGTGATGTTCCCACCCAAGTTGGAATTCCTAAAGGGAGGTTTTGATGTCTTTGTCAAGTAAATTTCACCTCTTTCAAGTTTTATATGAAGAAGATGACTACACTGAGTTCAAAAATAATTCCTGAGGCTCCCATATACAAACAGGATACCTTGTAAGATAATAATGCCCTGGACTGGACTTTATGAAATGTCAGTAGGTTAGACAGGGAACTTATGTTTGTTTTGGGAGAAAACATTTGATTTTTGGAAGAAAGCATTCTGGGGGAGATGTTGGATAACACTGGAAAATGTGTGCTGCAGTGAAAATGGATGACAATACCTTTACTATTTTGACCTGGAATAAGGGCTGATCTCATGCAACGGTTTGAGTGTCTATGCTGCATTTCCTATGCTGCTTGTTTCTTTAGCAAATACCCACAGGGCCTAATTTTGCAAAGAGCTTAACAGTTGAAAACAGCTTGTTTCATTTGAAGACTGTCTTAATGTAAAAATACATTTCAGCAGTAACAGCAAACAAAAGATTTTTGATGCTGGGAATTATGGTTAAATACAAACAGGATAGAATCCAAGGTTTTCAAACATGGCTCTGGAAATCTTGATGAACGAGGTGCAGAGAATCAGAGAACGTCTGATCAGATGGGCTTCCTTAAATTTCCTACCAGAGCTCAAAGGCATGGTCTGAGTTTAATTATTTACTATAAATTACCTCCTGGTGAAAGAGGGTGGAGGGTGGAGTTTAGTTTAGTTTATTGTCACGTGTACCGAGGTACAGTGGAAAGCTTTTGTTGCCTGCTATCCAGTCTGCGGATAGACAATACATGATTACAATTGAGCCATTCATAATGTACACGTATATACACGATAAGGGAATAACGTTGAATGCAAGGTAAAGGCACAAAGATAGACTGCGGACCAGAGAGGTAGATAGTAGTTCAACACTGCTCTCTGGTTGTGGTAGGATGATTCAGCTGCCTGATAATAGCTGGGAAGAAGCTGTCCCTGAATCAGGAGGTGTGCGTTTTCACACTTCTATACCTTTTGCCCGAAGCGAGAGGGGAGAAGTGAGAGGGGAGAAGACGGAGTGGACACAGTGCGACTCGTCCTTGATTATGATGCTGGCCTAGCCAAGTTAATGGAAGAGAGAATAATGTGAATAACAAAATTGATTAGATTGCTCCAAACGCTGGCATGATGGACTGAAACATCTTCTATTTCATAAGGAAACATAAAACAGGGGGAAAAAGTGTCCCTGCCCTGATATCTCCAATCTATTCTGATCGATCAGACAAGGCTATAATGACGTCTCCAGTAGTAGTGATCTCAAGAAGGGTCTCGACCCGAAACAACACCCATTTCTTCTCTCCGGAGATGCAGTTTGTCCCCCTGAATTACTCCCGCATTTTTTGTCTATTAATAGTGATCTGTTCACCTGATTATTGATCATTGTATATTGTGTGTTATTACATATATGGGCCAGTTAAGCTGCAGCAAGTAAGTATTTCATTGTTCCATTGCCGGTACTTGTGGCAATTAAATACTCTTGAAAAATCTCTTGCTACTGAGATGCCCACGTGATGAGTACATGAGCAGCTGATAGTTGGAGAAAACACCCCCTGGTATTTCTGGCACATGATGTGAGTCTTGAGAATCTCATGCCAGTTCAGAAGCCGTCTAGTCAAGTCTCCCAAGTCCCAGGGCAGCGCTCCCGCCCCTCCAGTCATCGTGCATCACGCACACAGCCCCGGCTCCACCCCTCTCTCTCCACGGGGAGACGCGGTGAACAATACAGGGAGGGCCGGGCCGGGGGTTGGAGCAACGGTTACAAACCTCGGCCTCGGCTCACACCTGTCCGCCCAGACCCCGGCATCCATTCCCGCCACCGGCCCTCTCCCTCCCTTCTCTCCTTCCCTTCCCTCCCTCCCCTCCCTCCCTTCCCTTCTTCCCTCCCTCCCTTCTCTCCTTCCCTCCCTCCCTTCTTTCTCTCCTTCCCTCCCTCACTTCTTTCTCTACTTCCCTCACTCCCTTCTCTCCTTCCTCCCTTCTCTCCCTCCCTTCTCTCTTTCCCTCCATACACATACACGTCACACACAGACAATTAACACACACACGCGCGCACACACACACACACACACACACACACACACACACACACACACACACACACACACACACACACGCGCACACACGCGCACACACACACTCACACACGCACACACACACACACACACACACACACACACACACACACACACACACACACACACACACACACACACACACACCTAAGTTAGGATGGGGTAGAAGCCCAAAGGGTAGGATGGGGCTGAAGCCCAAAATATCATGCCTAGTCTGGTTTTTCACCAGTAGTTATTGGTTTTCCAGGATCTAGTTAATTAAATAATATTTTTTTCATTTCACAATCAGGCGATCAGGTAGGTTTCAGTGGACTGAGCAAAGGAGTTCATCAAATCGATCGCCGAGCCTGCACTTGGTCTCACCATGATAGAGGAGTCCACACCTGGAACAGCGGATAGAGTAGATGAGGTTGGAGAAAGGGTCTGTGGAGGAGGTGGTTTTGGTGGGAAGGGACGAGTTAACCAAGGAGTTGCGGAGGGGACAGTCTCTGTGGGAAGTGGAAAGGGGTGGAGTTCCTTCCTACACAAAATCCTGTAGTCTCTCTCCAGTTGCAATATTCCATTAATGCAAAATTGCAGTGGTCACACCCATTATTTTAACAACGCTGATTTTATATATATGCCCAATGTGGAAAAATAAAAGCCTGATAGAAAACAATTACTCAGTGTTCTCAATTAATTTCACATACAATCTCTCACAGTTGGCTGGATTCAAATTGCTTGATATTCCTGGAGAGAAGGAATGGGTGACGTTTCGGGTCGAGACCCTTCTTCAGACTGAAGAAGGGTCTCGACCCGAAACGTCACCCACTCCTTCTCTCCAGAGATGCGGCCTTTCCCACTGAGTTACTACAGCATTTTGCGTCTACCTTCAATTTAAAACATCCCCTGCAGTTCTTTCTTGCACACATTGCTTAATATTACCTTGGTCCAAATGAATAAATCAGATTATTATTTGGTTCATTATTTAATTTGAAGGCATCAAATGTAATTACAATTTTTGCACCTTGTTAAAACTTGCAGTGAACCAATTGAAAAGCAAGAAAAGTGCTTTGCATTATTCAGTGGCCTTTGCAGCCTTCCTGTGATATCACATTTTGACCTTTTAATTTTTGTTACCCCTCTTTCTCAAGCTCCTTACTTGGATTGCAACAATCAATTCAACTCTGATTTATCCTTAAAATACAAACACTGTATCTTTCTCCCCCACTCACTAAAATCAAACGTTTCATTCCTACCAGAATTCATACTCCATGGAATGGAACTTTGTATGAACCAAATCTACCTGTATTTATATTAGCTAAAATTCCATAGTCCTGAATCAGCCCTTGCTGTCAGCAATATGCCAGATAATCCATTCTAGCTGGTGAACTGCCTCTATCAGGCTTATCCCTTTCTTTATGTGGGAAGGAACTGCAGATGAAGTTTACACCAAAGAAAGACACAAAACGGTAGGGTAACGGGTGCTGTCTGAATGGAGTTTGCACGTTCTTGCCGTGACCACGTGGGTTTTCTCCGAGAACTTCGGTTTCCACTTACATTCCAAAGATGTACAGGCTTGTAAGTTAATTGGCCTGGTATTAGTGTAAGTTGCACCAAGTTTGTGTAGGATAGTGTTAATGTGCAGGAATCGCTGGTCGGTGCAGACTCAGTGGGTCGAAGGGCCTGTTTCCATGCTGTATCTCTTAACTAAACTAAATTAAACTCAGTGGGACAGGGAGCATTTTTGGAGAGAAGGGATGGGTGACGTTTTAGGTAGAGACCCAAACGTCGCCCATTCCTCCTCTCCAGAGATACTGCCGGTCCCACTCAGTTACTCCAGCATTTTGTGCTTATCACTTTCTTTTCCTAGTTATCCTCCACACACTACCTCCAGCATTTTTCATCCCATTATGCACCCCTTTACATGCAATTTGCTCTTTGCTACCTCAGTTCTGAGGACGCATTCACTACCTCACCTCAACCCCCTTGATTCCTGTTTAAATGTGCATAGTTACAGAACTGTTATTAACAATTAACTTAATTCTGGACTCAATTAACTTTACCTTAAACGCAGGAATGCAGAGGTCAATGTTGTTTCCACTCTGTTAATTGCATACAAACTGGGGATAGAAAGCAAAGTATTCCGAGTGTTGTAGTTCAAAATAGTGACTTCTGTCGGCCGGTGAGCATCCATGAGAATTTTAGGACCTTGTATTTGCTAATGATGTATGGTTATCCTGGATCATTGATTTGTAGGTAACAATTTGCAAAAAACGTTTCAATTCAATTTTCTTTACCTCTTAAGGGCCTGTCCCACTTGCGCGACCTAATCCGCGAGTTCTGGCGAGTTTGCCCTCGACTCATACACGCAGCATGGTCGACACGAGGTCGTTGGAGGTCTTCGTAACTCTCCTTCATTCTCGAGAGTGGTCTCCGCGTACTCGAGGTCTCAGCTAGGTCGCGCCGTTTTTTTCAACATGTTCAAAAATGCCCGCGACTAAAAAAAGGTCGCCATGGAAAAAATCGATACTTTTTTTACTCGTAGGTTTAGTCGTAGTAGGTCGGCATGTTAGTCGTAGGTAATTGAGGGTAGTCGAAGTTGTCAAAGGTAGTCGTAGGTAATCTTCATCATAGTTGAAGGGACGTCGAAGGAAGGTCGAAGGAGATCGAAGGAGGTCATCTTCACTCTCCAATATTTGGTGTCCAATTTTGTCGAAGTTAGTCATAGTTAGTCGTAGCTAGTCGAAGCTGGTCTTCTACATAGTCGAAGGAGGTCATCAACATGTCATTTTTTCAAACTCTTCTAAACTCGCCAATTAGGTCGCCCAAGTGGGACAGCCCCTATACGTTTCACACTTCAGAAAGCAACAGGCAAAATCTATATAGTAGCAACTGCCAAAGGGCAGCAGTGGATGAACTTATATTGTCACTGTCATCACAAACATCGTAACTGCATTCTCTAAAAGTAATCCGTTTTTCCACGAAGCAATGATAAGGCTTAGTATCAACTGAGGAGCCGCAACCAGAGACATAGTGTAGTTTGTTGAGCCATTGCCTCAAGATGTCGGAGACCTGGGTTCAATCCGGATCTTGGGTGCTGTCTGTGTGGAGTTTGCACATTCTCCCAGTGACCGCGTGGGTTTCTGCCGGGTACTTCAATTTCCACCCAAAGATGATACACACAAAATGCTGGAGTAACTCAGCGGGATAGGCAGTATCTTTGGAGAGAAGGAATGGGTGACGTTTCAGGCGTCAAGACCCTTCTTCAGACCCTTTGAGCAGGTTGATAGGTTGATTGGCCTCTGCAGATTGCTTCTGTAGGTGTGTAGGTGAGTGAATGAAAGTGCGGGGAATCGTGCTGGGAGAATAAAGTTGGATTAGATTAGAGTAGGTTTAGCGTAAAGGGCCTGTCCCACTTTCACAACCTAATTCACAACCTTTTTTACTCGTGGACATTTTTCATCATGTTGAAAAAACTTACTTGATGCCCCGAGTACCTACGACTAGCATCACGACCTACCTACGACCTTGTGACGACCATGCTGCGAGTATGAGTCAAGGGCAAACTCAGCAGAGGTCATGAATTAGGTCGTGAAAGTGGGACAGGCCCTTAACTGGGTGGTTGATGGCCAAAGGACTTGTTTCCATGCTGTCTTTCTTTTTTTTAAAAGCCACATTGCCACATTCTGCTTCACATTTTATGAGCAAAGCCAGGATTGTTGCCAATAATGTGTTCTCCTGACCTATTCGACACTTAAAACAGAGTTTTCTGTAAATTCACTTTGTATTAGTTTGAGAGAAAAAACTAGTTTGATAGCAAAAAAAGAACTGCTGGAGGAACCCATCTGGTCAGGTAGTATCTATGGGGGGGAAAGGATAAACAACGTTTTGAGGTGGTTATGAGAAACTTAGGAGAGATTGGTCTATTGTTACATCATTTTTGCAAAAGTGTTTCCTTATTGCAATCCTGAAAGACTCTGTGGTAACTTCAATCTCTTGTGCAGAACTGTCTCACATGCCTTCTTAAAGACCACACAGACGATATCTGTAAACAATTTTCAATTTTTTTAAATGAAGGGAAAATGTGAACTGATAGCATACCTGCGGGTGGAGGGTACTTCACGGTCGGAGGAGAACGGGAGGATTGCCTCCAGCGCCTTCAAGGTCAGCTGCAGGAGGCGACTCCAGGACACCAAGTTGGCCGTGCGAGGTTGTAGATTGGCGGGCGATCCGGTCGATGGAGATGGAGGAAGACCCTTCAGGATCCCGGGGCTTACCTGGATGGGGAACCGCTCCAGTAGACCGAGAGCGCGGGGCAAGCACACCCTGGACTTGTGGAATGCGGCCAAAATATTGTGGCGCCTGCATGTGTAAATATGCAAAAAGAATCTCACTGTGCAGTTGCACATGTGACAAAGATTGAACCCTGAACCATTGAGGCCTTCTTTTGATTGTTGCGCCTGATGTTATTAGATCAGGTTTGTCAAATGAACTCAACCTAACCAGAAGCATATCTTCTCCCAGCAAATTAAAGGACAGGTTTTTAATTAATTCAGTTGCTCAAATTAAGGAAACATTCACACCACTGTTGCACCATCAAACAGTAGTCTTGCCTTCTTAGTTCTATGTTCCTGCAGTTATTGCACCGATCAGGATAATTTATGTTTAAATTCTAGCTTGACCCTGGAACAAACTGGGCAAAGTTCCATGTTAGAAGAATTCTTGATCCACCACTGTCAACTCAACCCTCATATCTGATTCACATGTTTTTTAGTGAAGCTCAACATACTTCATCTACACCTTTAACATAACAAATACAACATTAAAATACTTTGGTTCATATCACTTGATATCATTCACAGGGAATCTCCTCACCATTTGTTACAGATGGATAAGTTTGGGATCTTGCTAAAACCTCATATCTTCTGGAGACACAGGAAACTGCAGATACTGCAGACACCGTGTGGGAAGTAACTGCAGATACTGGTTTACATTGAAGATAGACACACAATGCTGGAGTAACCCAGCATCTCTGGATAGAAGGAATGGGTGGCGTTTCAGGTCAAGAGCAGATACCTCCAGGCCAGATGTACACCATGTTCCACCTAGCATTATATTCACATTGTTGATACAGTACAGTGACACACTGTATGGAGTTTGTACGATCTCCCCGTGATCTGCGTGGGTTTTCTCCAAGATCTTCGGTTTCCTCCCACACTCCAAAGACGCACAGGTTTGTAGGTTAATTGGCTTGGTAAATCTAAAAATTGTCCCTAGTGGGTGTAGGAAAGTGTTAATGTGCGGGGATCGCTGGTCGGCGTGGATCCGGTGGGCCGAAAGGGCCTGTTTCCATGCTGTATCTCTAAACTAAACTAAACTAAACTAAATGAACCAATGAACACTATAACAAGCACACCAAGTGAAATGGATAGATGGCTTATAAAGAAGCATTATATCAGATGTATGAGAGTAGTTATAATAAAAGTGCTGGAGTAAGTCAACGGGTCAGGCTGCATCTCTGGAGGAAAGGGATGGTTGATGTTTCACGTCGGGACCCGAGGGGAGCTATGTTGTTTATTGTACCTGTCTGGAGGTAGTGAACAAAATCTCGTAACGGCAAGTTGTGAAATTGAGTTCATTAAATCTGAGCTGGCAGCAGAAGGATGATCATGGAACTTGCCAGATATTCATGACAACTCAGCTGGTTCATTAACGCCTAGGAGGAAACAAAACATGTCATCTCTAAGTGTCCTGGTCCAAAAATATCTCCAGTCCACAATAAAGTATTCAGCAGAACACCACCAGTCCATGTCACCTCAATAAATAAATATAATGTACTAATAATGAGTGGGAATGATGAACCCATTTCTCCACGTTAAAATGGAAGAATCCAGTGATGTTGCTTTTATTTACAAATTCATGGCTATGGTTGACAGAAGCAACACTCCGAAATCTTAAGGTCAATTTATGGAAGATCATTGTTCTGAAATGTTTTAATATTGTTTTTCGGTGCACAAATACCGATTTGGTAATTTGGTGCACGAACCTGTTGAATATTTCCAGGGCTTTCTGACGTTTTATTTACTACTTTATTTACTTAGTTACTTACAATTTTACTTACTACATTATTTATTTACAACTGAATTGAACTGAACTAAGAGTGGTGAGTAGATCGAATTGTAATTGATTTCTATCCACCACCCTTTCTCAGATACCTATTAAATCTTTCCCCCTTCACCTTAAACCTATGTCATCAGGTTCCCTACTCTGGGCAAGAGACTCTGTGCGTCTACCCGATCTATTCCTCTCATGATTTTATACACTTCTATACGAATTCCCCTCATCCTCCTGCGCTACAGTCCCAGTCTGCTCAAGCTCTCCCTACAGCTCGGACCGTCAAATCCCGTCAACATCATTGTAAATCTTCTCTATACCCTTTTTAACTTTCCTATAACATGGTGGCCAGAACTGAACACAAGACTCTAAATGCGGCCTCACCAACGCCTTATACAACTGCAACATGACCTCCCAACTTACTTTCTCAATAATCTGACTGATGAAGGCCAATGTGCCAAAAGACATCTTGACCACCCTACCTACCTGTGACACCACCTTCAAGGAACTATGTACCTGCACACCTAGATCCTAGGTACACAAAATTGCTGGGGAAACTCAGCGGGTGCAGCAGCATCTATGGAGCGAAGGAAATAGGCGACGTTTCGGGCCGAAACCCTTCTTCAGACTGATGGGGGGTGGGGAAAGAAAGAAGGAAAAAGGGAGGAGGAGGAGGAGCCCGAGGGCGGGCGGATGGGAGGAGACAGCTAGAGGGTTAAGGAAGGGGAGGAGACAGCACGGGCTAGCCAAATTGGGAGAATTCAATGTTAATGCCATAAGGACGCAAGGACCCCAGACGGAATATGAGGTGCTGTTCCTCCAATTTCCGCTGTTGCTCACTCTGGCAATGGAGGAGACCCAGGACAGAGAGGTCGGATTGGGAATGGGAGGGGGAGTTGAAGTGCTGAGCCACCGGGAGGTCAGGTAGGTTATTGCGGACTGAGCGGAGGTGTTCGGCGAAACGATCGCCCAACCTACGCTTGGTCTCACCGATGTAAATCAGCTGACATCTAGAGCAGCGGATGCAGTAGATGAGGTTGGAGGAGATACAGGTGAACCTTTGTTGCACCTGGAATGACTGCTTGGGACCTTGAATGGAGTCGAGGGAGGAGGTGAAGGGACAGGTGTTGCATTTCTTGCGGTTGCAACGGAAAGTGCCCGGTGAGGGGGTGGTGCAGGAGGGAAGGGAAGAATTGACGAGGGAGTTGCGGAGGGAGCGGTCTTTGCGGAAGGCAGACATGGGGGGAGGTGGGAAGATGTGGCGAGTGGTGGGGTCACGTTGGAGGTGGCGGAAATGGCGGAGGATTATGTGTTGTATTTGCCGGCTGGTGGGGTGAAAGGTGAGGACCAGAGGGACTCTGCCCTTGTTGCGTGTGCGGGGATGGGGAGAGAGAGCAGTGTTACGGGGTATGGATGAGACCCTGGTGTGAGCCTCATCTATGGTGGCGGAGGGGAATCCCCGTTCCCTGAAGAACGAGGACATTTCCGATGCCCTGGTATGAAATGTCTCATCCTGGGAACAGATGCGGCGTAGGCGGAGGAATTGGGAGTAGGGGATGGAGTCTTTACAGGGGGCAGGGTGGGAAGACGTGTAGTCCAGATGACACCTAGATCCTTCTGCTCAGTTATGTGTCGATTTCAGTATTACTGATTTTGAAGGAAGCAGCGAAAGAAACGCTGAGGCTATTGGGGTAATTGTTAACTACTGACATCCTTTCCATAGCTCCCACTGATATTAATATAATTATTTGTGTAAGCTGTACACTCATTGAAATCATAATCTTCTACAAAGTCATTTGCAATATGTACAAACGGATAAACCTGGAGACAAGCAGAACTCAATCCTGTTATGTACTGTAGGAAGGAACTGCAGATGCTGGTTTAAACTGAAGATAGGCTCAAAATATTGGAGTAACTCAGCGGGACAGGCAGCATCTCTGGAGAGAAGGAATGTGTGATGTTTTGGGTCAAGACCCTTCTTCAGACCAGGATCAATCATGGTGGGCCCATTTTTATCATCAAAGACCACACCAAATATATTCTTGCCACCCAGAGAGCAGCTAATCACGTGAGGCAGGTTGATTGCCTTGATACAACAATTATTGTTAACAGCTTCTATTACGTGCACAACTCCATGATTAATTTTTAATACTTCTATGCTGCTTCGAAAGCTGGCAAATCTCGGAAGCTCTCCCAAGCAAAGTAATTTGACGGGAAATTGGATAGGTGTCAAATAATCATTGAAGAACAGTTTAGCTTAGTTTAGTTTATTGTCATGTGTACCGAGGTACAGTGAAAAGCTTTTGATGCGTGCTATCCAGTCAGCAGAAAGACAATACATGATTACAATCGAGCCAGTGTATAGATACATGATAAGGGAATAACGTTTAGTGGAAGGAAAAAAACAGCAAAGTCCGATAAAGGTAGACACAAAATGCTGGAGTAACTCAGCGGGTAACATTTCAGGTCGAGACCCAAGTTCAAGTTCAAGTTCAAGTGAGTTTATTGTCATGTGTCCCTGCATAGGACAATGAAATTCTTGCTTTGCTTCAGCACACAGAACATAGTAGGCATTTACTACAAAACAGATAAGTGTGTCCATATATCATAATATAAATATATACACACATGAATAAATAAACTGATAAAGTGCAAATAACAGATAATGGGTTATTAATAATCAGAGTTTTGTCCGAGCCTGATGGCTGTGGGGAAGTAGCTATTCCTGAACCTGGTTGTTGCAGTCTTCAGGCTCCTGTACCTTCGACCTGAAGGTAGCAAGGAGATGAGTGTGTGGCCAGGATGGTGTGGGCCTTTGATGATACTGCCAGCCTTTTTGAGGCAGCGACTGCGATAAATCCCCTCGATGGAAGGAAGGTCAGAGCCGATGACGGACTGGGCAGTGTTTACTACTTTTTGTAGTCTTTTCCTCTCCAGAGCGCTCAAATTGCCGAACCAAGCCATGATGCAACCAGTCAGCATGCTCTCGACTGTGCACCTGTAGAAGTTAGAGAGAGTCATCCTTGACAAACCGACTCTCCGTAATCTTCTCAGGAAGTAGACCCTTCGTCAGACCCGAAACGTCACGAATCCTTTCTTCCAGAGATGCTGCCTGTTCCGCTGAGTTACTCCAACATTTTGTGTCTACCTTCGATTTAAA
Organism: Amblyraja radiata; assembly: GCF_010909765.2. Classification (NCBI taxonomy): domain Eukaryota; kingdom Metazoa; phylum Chordata; class Chondrichthyes; order Rajiformes; family Rajidae; genus Amblyraja; species Amblyraja radiata. The sequence continues at coordinate 13,633,427 of NC_045961.1, forward strand.
CCAGCATCTGCATTTCTTTCCTAAAAAAAAGTCCGATCATGGATAGTTCAAGGGTCACAAATGAGGTAGATAGTAGTTCAGCACTGCTCTCTGGTTGTAGTAGGATGATTCAGTTGCCTGATAACAGCTGAAAAGAAACTATCCCTGAATCTGGAGGTGTGCTTTTTCACACTTCTATACATTTTGCCTGATGGGAGAGGGGAGGAGCGGGAGTGGCTGGGATGCGACTCATCCTTGATTATGCTGCTGGCCTTGCCGTGGCAGTGTGAGGTATAAATGGAGTCAATAGACGGGAAGTTGGTTTCACACAGAGAGTGGTGAATCTCTGGAACTCTCTGCCACAGAGGGTAGTTGAGGCCAGTTCATTGGCTACATTTAAGAGGGAGTTAGATGTGGCCCTTGTGGCTAAAGGGATCAGGGGGTATGGAGAGAAGGCAGGTACGGGATACTGAGTTGGATGATCAGCCATGATCATATTGAATGGCGGTGCAGGCTCGAAGGGCCAAATGGCCTACTCCTGCACCTATTTTCTATGTATCTATGTATCTATGTGTGATGGCCTGGGCTGCATCCACAATTCACTGCAAATTTCTTAAGGTGTTCAATGGAGCTGTTCCCAAGACAAGCTGTGATGCATCCTGATAAAATACTTTCTATGGTGCATCTGTGGAAGTTGGTGAGAGTTGTAGAGGACATGCCAAACATCCTTAGCCTTCTAAGGAAGTAGAGGCGTAGGTGTACTTTCTTGGTCGTTGCTTAAATATGGGTGGTCCAGGTGATGTTGTTGGTGAAGGTTTGCTCTGTACAGCAGAACATCCTCGTCAACGCGCTGGGCTTCCCCGATCAGGAACTGTCTCCATAAGCAAGTTGCCTCCCCCAGTGAGACAGTGTAGAGGATGATAATTACAATGGGTTCAATATGCCCTGAGGCCATTAAATTATCACCATTTTGTAGGCTATGCTTTGTGTGTTGCATCCAAATGACTATTCCCAGCAAATAATTGATTAACTAACCCACTCAGCAAGGACAGAAGAAAGGGTCGTAGATATTGATGCCTTATTTTTGTTTGCTGCCTTATTGCTCTCTTTAGCCTTTAGTGAAGTTGTCATTGCTTGTCCAAAAAGGCCCTGACCCTAATAAAGCACTGGAGCTTTGTGCATTTACGTTAATCCCTGACCAGGAGAAGCAAGTCTGGGGAAGGGTTCAAGAAACGTTTCTTGGTGTCATACGGCTTAGATGTAAGGCTAAGTGCCACAGGGCTAAACATTATCAGTTGAGACTGCAAGGCAAGATGAGATAAATGAAAGAGAAGTGATTAAGTGACATTAACCTTCAATTTCAAAAGGCTTTTGATTTTAGAAGGTAAGTATGTTTGATAGGTTTAGAACTCGTGGGTAAAACAAGTTGAATAGAAAATATTTTACTACATTTGACCATCCTGAAGTGGCAATAATAAAGAACGCCTCTGATTGTTGACTAATACGTCAAATCAAATAGTTTGTTGTGATTTGAGTAGGTTATTTCCAGTTCATATGACTTGTGCCTTCGTGTTCTTTGAAAGCATTGGCAATTTAAGGACATTTCTGTGGTCTTCAGAAGGTGATAAATATTAATTTATTACTTTTTATGTTGTGGGAGGGACCGCATCTACTGCAAGTGCTTGACATTCTTTAGAATGCTTATTCTCTTCTCAGTCATTTAGAAACACAGGATGGTACATTTGGCACAGCTGGTAGAATTGCTGCCTCTCAGAGACCAGGGTTTGATCCTGACCTCGGGTCTGTCTGTGTGGAGTTTGCACATTCTCCTTATGACTATGTAGGATTCCTCTGGGTGGTCTGGTTTCCTCCCCCATCCTTAACAAGGCTTGGATAGATTTGATGTGGAGAGGATATTTCCACTAGTGGGAGAGTCTAGAACTAGAGGTCATAGATTTTGAATTAAAGGACAATCCTTTAGGAAGATGGGGGCGCTGCAAGACGGCTGCCCTGCCAGCAGCGTGTTCGTCATTTCTACTTTTGTTGTGTTTTTTAGTGTGTCCAAATGTGTGTTTTAATGTCTCTTGGTGTGTCTTGTGTGGGAGGTGGTGATGGGGGAAAGGGGGGAACCGCTTTTGGTCGCCTCCTCCACAGAGAGGCGGCTTTTTCCATGTCGCCTCCCTCGCGGCCTGACACCATGGATTGGTGCAGCCTTTCCCAGAGTCGGGCCCGGAGCTTCAGCAGCGGGCACAGCGTGACTTTTTTCATCGCGGAGCGGGACGAATCCATGCCATGGTCGCCAGAAGGTAGTACTCCGATCGCTGGCCCGCGGACTTTTACAGCCTGAACCCACAGTCTGCAGAGCTTCTAGCCGCAGGCGCGGTGTCCAGAGCCTGGGATACCCGGAGGAGAAGAGCTCCGATCACCAGCCTGCAGCCTTCAACATTTTGAAGCTGCGGTCTGCGAAGCCTCTAGCAGCGGGTGCGGCGTGCAGAGCCTGGGATCCCTCTTTGGGGATTCCCGGAGGGGAAGAGCTCCGACCGCTGGTCTGCGGCATACAACATCTTGAAGCCGCCGTCTGCGGAGCCTCTAGCAGCAGGCGCGGCATGGACTTACCATTCGGAGCAGGATCCCTCGCTGGGGATCCTTGGAGAAGAGCTTCGACCGCCGGCCTGCGATCAACAACATCCTCAAGCCACAGTCTCCGTTAGGGAAGCACCGATTTGGGACTTACCTTCCAGACGAGAGGGCCTGTACATCTGACCGCCCACAGTCGCGAATGCGGAGGTTTATGGCCCCGACCACGGGTGAGCAATGGAGGAGGACTGACTGTACTTTGTGCCTTCCACCACAGTGAAGAATGCTGTGGTGGAAGTTTGTGCTAAATTTTTATTGTGTATTGTGTGTTCTCATTAATTGTACCGCTGCTGGCAAATTCATTTCACTGCACTTTATTGTGTATGTGATGAATAAAACTGATTGATTGATTGAATGAAGGAGATGAGGAGGAATTTAATTAGTCAGAGCATGGTGAATTTGTGCAATTCTTTGCCACAGAAGGCTGCGGAGGCTGGCAATGGATATTTTTAAGGAAGAGATAGATAGATAGATAGATAGATAGATAGATAGATAGATAGATAGATAGATAGATAGATAGATAGATAGATAGATAGATAGATAGATAGATAGATAGATAGATAGATAGATAGATAGATAGATAGATAGAGTAGGTACATTATTATGCAGGGATTGGAGAGATATGGATTACATGCACACATATAAAAGTTGGTGATGGCATCATGTTCGACACAGTCTGTGCTGTACTGTTTTAAGGTCTCTATTAAGTTCAGTCACATACTGTAACTGTAGATTGAGATGGAGGGCTTCCAATCAATCACAACACTTCAGAAATCATTTCATTAACAAATCTGTTCCCTAAAGACAGTAGTTAAACCCTCCTGCTGATGCACATTTCTCCTCCTCTCTTCCCATCCTTACCTTGGCTTCAGATTTTTCTTCCAATCATGCCGGATGCTAAGAGGAAATCTACTTCTGGAAACAATTACTTTGTTCAAGGCTATTGGGCAGTGAAATTCAGCACCAGATAACAGAACATAAGAATTTAAGATCAGAATAAAAGAAGATATTGCAGAGTGTTGAGACTGCTCCATCATTCATTGTGCTTGTTATTCTGATAACCCTCCACTTCCTCTCTCAAATACAATATCCCTTCATCTAGTTGTATTCAAATGCCAATTGATTACCGTCTTAAATATACTCAACTGTGTGGCAACCTATGGTCTTTGGGACTGAGAATTCAAAAGAGTTGCAGTCTTCTAACTGGAGTATTTTTTTCCTAAATTTCCAAACTTTTATTCTGCGAAAATAACCATTCAGCAATCACCTTCACTCTCTTTCAGAATCACTTCTGTTTCAATTAGATAACCGTTTCAAGCTTCATTGAATGTGAACTTCCTCCCTTTGTCCCTGTATCAAGCCCATTTTCTTTCTCAAATCAACCCTGTGAATTTGCATTGCATCACCTCTAAGGCACAAAAATCCTTCGTTCATCATGAAGATGAAAGCTGTGCAGCTTACTTCAGATGTGGTCTCACCATAGTCCCATAATTGCAACATGATTTCCATATTCTTGTACTTCAACATTTTTTCATTGAAGCCATTCTACCCTTCATCTCTGAATTGCTGATTGCATTTTTATTGAAAGATACAGCATGGAAACAGGCCCTTCGGACCACTGAGTTCACACCAACCATCCACCACCCATTGGGAACTCCCTCCCCCAATTGATCCGCAATTCCGTGTCCCTCACCATCTTCCAGTCCCGCCTCAAGACCCATCTCTTCACCTCTGCCTATCCTTAGCCCCACGTCCCCCTCCCTTTTCATCTGTGCATTAATTGCCTCATATTGTGTTTTGAATTGAATTCTGTCTTTACTTTGTGTACTAGTCATGTCTCTACTACTTATTTCATTCCCCTTACATGTTTTTCCTCTACCTGCTAAATTTTTGTAAGGTGTCCTTGAGACTCTTGAAAGGCGCCCATAAATAAAATTCATTATTATTATTATTATTATTATTCACAATAATTAAATATTATCCAATTTTCACATTATCTCCCTACACGCTAGGAAGCAATCTACAGTGACCAATTAACCTTCAAACTCGCACATCTTTGAGATGAGGGATGAAACAGGCATGCCGGAGGAAACCCACGAGGTCACTAGTAGAACATGCAAACTCCACCTAGAAAGCACCCAGATCAGGATTGAACCCAGATCTCTGATGGCCCTACCAGCTGACGCCTCTGTGCTGTTCCATTAAAATGCTAATTTTAAGTGAATCTAAATTGAGGAGTTTTAGAATCCTCTTCAAGATTCACTTCTCTCTTAAATTTACATGATCAGCAAATGGATATCACATTCTCTTTATCATCAAGACATTAGACAGATAATGCCCCTGCCTGATTCTTTATGTCCTCCATGAATTTTACTTCGGAGTCACGTGAGTGACTACGTGAAGAACCCGCTCAGTGCGCAGGCGCGGCATTTATGCCAGCAGTGCAACAGCGGCAGCGGGAGTTATGCTCTCCCGCAACAGAGAAACGGACCGTCAGGTGAGTACCCTGAGGTCGGGTTTCTTTTACAGGGGAGCCCCTTTTTCTGCTTGTGTTTTACAGGCAGAGAAAAAGGCTCTGGAACAAAACTGTCCCCCGTTCGAGGAGGAACGTTTCCCGTCGGGGGGAAGGGGGGCAGCAACAGGCGGTAGGAGCGACCCGGTGTTCCACAATTCCCCGACACCGTGCCGAGGCCAGCCCGATAACGGGCTGGATGTATAGCCACCCGAAGAGGCATCCGGCAGGTGTTCCCGATTTGGGACGGGACGTCTCTCCACCCGCACGGGGGGAGAGAGAGCCGCCTGAGCCGCTGGAGCGGCTCTCGGTGCAGGTGCCTGTGAGACGCGCTGCTTGAGGGGCGCTCTCGCTACTACAAGGCACAAAAGCTCCAGAAGAAGGCGGTAGGAACAATTACCGGGCGTTCCGCTATCCCCACACCGCGCCGAAGCCAGTCCCGCTAGTGCCTGAGCTGCGGGCTGGATGTTCAGCCATCCGAAGAGGCATCCGGACAGTGGCTTCCGACTTGTCGGAGGGGACGTCTCTCCACCCGCATGGGAGAGAGACAGCCGCCTGAGCCGCTGGAGCGGCTCCTGGAGCAGGAGCTCCTGCGAGACACGCTACGTGAGGGGCAGTCTCGCTGGAGGGTTCAGGCATACCCTCCACAGTGCCTAGGCACTGCCCATCGCTTCCTCCTTAGTGTGGTTAGCTTTGGGGTGACCAGTGGCTGGGCTGGTCATGAAGAGGGGTCACTGGCTGAACAATATCGGGAGTATGCTTGAGGTACAGGATCAGGAAGAGCTGCTGGGTGTGGCCGCTATGTGGCTCCACCACTAGCGAGATGGCTTTTCAGTCTCAACTGATGGCCAGCTTACTACCTGTCTTTTCCAAAAAATCTCTCCAAGACAGGTAGCCATGAGGCGTTGGTTTTATCACGCCTCCCCTAAATTGCATTTACTCAAAGTGCCCGCCATTATTGGGGGATACATTGAGCAGCGCATTTAACCTAAATATTTAAAAAATGCATTTGGTACCTTGACGTCGGCTATCATGTCCACCTGCTCATTCCAGAAGGGCAGGGTAGTATGGCAAAACACCTGACCCTACTGTTCAACGGTATACCTCATAACTTCTCAAATGAACTCACAAACCTGCCCACAATCTATGAAATTAACAGGACTATGAGAACGCCGACCTCACAAGCACAGATCCTGCTACCTGGCACTTACCAAACCAGTCCTAAAAAACTGGACGAAGTGTTCAAACTATTCGGCACAAGAGGGCAGAGTCTGGAATGAGCACCACTCTAAACCAGACAGCAGTACCTCAACGTGTCCACCAGGGGCGTCTACCTCATGGTACTGGTGAAAGCTCGGGGCCTGCATGCCAAACCCGTAGCATTTTAGGCCACGGCCCAGAGCAGGCCCCAGGGGAAAATGCGCCACCCCCCAACAAACATCGTCCCTACAAGAACAAGGAACCAGAAACCGAAGAAAACAACAATGAAGACAGATAAGTATGGTTCCTACCATCACATAAAGGTTAAGGGTTGTACTAACAAGGGGTGGATGAATCACGCCTGGTTAGGAAGCTATCACTCTTGGTAGTTATATACCAAAAAATAAATACAAGGGGAATAGAATTAATATCTTGCCACCAATTCAGCAAGCACCCCAAGTGGTCTACCCTCCCACGGCGGTGAATGTCGCAACATCGTTGATAAACCACTTGAGTATTTCACCAGGTATACCCATTCATGGGATTTGTAACTACTACCATGGATCCAAGGATACTTTATGGTAGACATCGACCTTGAAGATGCACACTATTCAGTACCTTCTCATATAAGTTTCGGATATACCGCAATTACCTGGATGGAGTAACCATGATGAGCGTTGCGGCATTTAAGTCAAAGTTATCCAGAATCAACTAGCCCTGACACTTAGAAACATTCCGTCATGGCATGTCTATATATTAACGACAAACTATCCTTGGATACAGCTTTAGCTGCATCGCTTCTCGGCCTTTTGGCTAAGATCAAGTGTAGTATCTGTTCTTATCAGTTTAATAATCTGATACGTCCCTTATCTAGGGACCATATATTAAATTGAATTTTGGAACAGGGAGATGGAATAGGGGCTTGCTCCGTCCACTCCACGCATCGAACCATTATTGCAGTGCCTCTGGGAACGGTGCACAAAATATATATCCAGATATTTACGTTGACCATCCACAACGTTGTTATCTGGTATTCATTAAGACTATCAGTCATGGTGCATTAACCACCAATCAACTACGTGGCAAAGTAATTGGGATATAGCAGCATTACCAGCTACTGAACTTTGTACCTTTCCTATGAGCTGAGATACTAGTGTTCAAAACTATCTCCATACCTGTAATATGGGGGCAAATGGATTAATCTGTAGTGTTATCATGGAATTTATCGGCAGGAAGGATTATGGTTGTACACTTCCACCTGTTTTGAGTAACATCTTATGTGTCCTGATGTGTTACTGAGCTTGTAATACTTAATGCCAATATGAATTGACTTAAACATATTATATATTAACTTACTTAATTCTAGTGAAGCATTTGCTCAGTAATCCACCAAATTTGCATGTTCGTTTATAAGATAACAACATCAGTGGTGGCATATACCAAACCACTTGGGTGGAGAACATCGATATTAGGGGACAATTTATTAACAATTGCAAACCGTATGTCGTCAAACATGTTTGACCATCAGTAACTCACCTATCAGGTGAGCTAAATACTGTAAACTTACATTTAAACCAAAAATATTTGCTGAAATCACTAAGCAATATGGACACCAGATATCGATTCCTTATATCCAATTAAATCACCACGTACTAACTTACGTCACATGAAACCAATCTCAAGGCAGCGGCAATGGAGACATTCCCACGTATTGAGGGGTGGGGGGATCCTAATCTCTATGTTTTCCTTTCCTTCTACCTCTTCAATAGGTACTACGGCTTCATCAGTCGGGTACTACGCAAATTACAGTGGACCAAGTCCACAAGCATGGTTCCCAGTGATCCTCGACATGGTCATTAAAAGAATTGCAGAATTGGGAAGACCATTGCTGTGCTTGGATCAGCAGCACTATCAACCTGATGACAGCATTCCGTCACATATCCTAGGGAACATACCTGAGGAGCATCAAGAAATGGTACACTGTTTTCCAAAACAGGAATTACACATTCAACTATAACAAAAAACTGTACTGGAACTCCTGGCAGGTCTTCACCACAATGAAGGACATGTTCTGTTAGCCTACTCAACTTGGGTACCGCTCACTGGTGATCAGATACAGGAGAGGTATATCAATCCATTCCCCAGAAATAGGTACACCCAAATTGGGATGTCAGTGAAATCCTGACATACCTTAGGGGATGATCACCAGCCAGGTCACTCATCCTGGAACAGCCTACCCTGAAGATGGACATGCTGGTGGCCTTACATCAACACAAAGAGCCAGCTCTCCCATCTACTGCGATGGGACAACATGGTTATAACACCAGATAGTGTCACATGCCCATTCAAGGGTTGGCCAAACAGAACAGACCAGGAACATCAGGTCCAGTCATGAAATTCCGGGCATACCCACCTGAACCACGTTTTATGTGTCATGACCCACTTAGAGATCGACACAATAAGGAATACCGAGGGAGAGGAAAATGCCTTATGGGTCAGCCACAGGAAACCTCATGGTCGGGTGACGAGCTAAACTATCTCTAGTGGCTCAAGCAGGTACTGGGAGTTGCTGGAGTAAATACTAACGTGTATAAAATCTTATTCCACCAGGACAGCTTCCACGTCAGTAACTAAGAGGATGGATGAGCCTATGGACCACATCCTGGCTACTGCAGGGTGGTCTAGGGAGTATACGTTCCAAACTTTTATAACAAACCACTGACAGAACCTGTATCGTTTGCAGAAAAAGAATCTGCAAAAAATATATAATTTAAGCCCGGGGGAGCAATTGGTCTTGTTGTTGTTAATAACACCATTATTGTTTTTACAAACAGATTCATGGTTGATTACGATAACATACTTCCTCCCTCGAATGACTTCGGCAGCGAGTGAAGTATGAACTGTTACACGGTTAGAAATCACAGAGCTTTGAAGTCTTCACGTAGTCACTCACGTGACTCCGAAGTAAAATAGTAAGATTAAACGAGAATTTACCAGTTTGAAGTTTGATCTGTATTTTATGAGGAGTTACGATGAGGGATTACGTGCCCTCCGCTCCCACCCTCATTATATGGATCAAACTAATACATTGATGTCTCCTTATCTTTACTATGTTTACTTCAAATAACTGTGTCTATCTGTGATTTCACACCGCTGCTTGGAAGTATGCCGCGCCTGCGCACTGAGCGGGTTCTTCACGTAATCCCTCATCGTAACTCCTCATAAAATACAGATCAAACTTCAAACTGGTAAGTTCTCGTTTAATCTTACTATTATAGCTTACTCTCCTAAAATTTCTTACTGTCAGTTTTCTGTCCTTTAAGTAATTTCTGTCTACAGTTGTATAATATATTTGGGCAACACAGAGACTCCGGTTTCCTCCCACATCCCAAAGATATGTAGCTCGGTACATTAGTTGGCCATTCTAAATTCCCCTATGGTCTAGGTTAGTGGTAGGGATCTGGGGAGAATCAATAGGAATGTGTGGAGAATAAGTTACAAGGAATGTTAGTTGGTAGTAGGATTATTCTGTGAGTCAGCATTTTAGTTTAGTCTTAGCAATACAGCATGGAAATAGGCCCTTCGGACCACTGAGTCTGCACTGGCCAGCAATCCCTGCACATTAATACTATCCTACACTAAGGACAATTTTCACATTTATACCAATAAACCTCCAAACCTGTACATCTTTGTACTGTGGGAGGAAACCGAAGTTCTCAGAGAAAACCCATGCAGGCCCTGGGGAGAACACATAAACTCTGTACAGACAGCACCCACAGCCGGGATTGAACCAGGGTCTCTGGCACTGTAAGAGCTGTAAGGCAGCAACTCTACCGTTGCGCCAACGCACCGCCCATGATAGCATTGGCATGATAGATTTAAATAGCTTCTTGCCTGTATTATTCTGGTTAGAGGCTATGAAGTATCAAAGGAACATTTTAATCATGTAGCATTTGGATGTAGTGATTGTGGTTTGAAACATAAAATCCTAATATGAGCCTGTCCCACATAGGTGATATTTTGGGCATCTACAGGTGACCTCCACAAAATTTTCAACATCTTGAAAATGTTTCGGTGACAGTGGAGACAATATTTGCTGCCATAGGTTGTCGTAGGTGCTGTCGTAGGTTGTTGCCAGGTGTTGTAGGTGAATTCCATTAAAACTAGTCCCTGGCAGTCGCCTAAAGAGTCGCCTAAGTGAGACAGGCCCTTAAGCCAGCTGAATCTATTATCACTGTTAGAATCATAGACAGAATGTTCAGGAAGCAGAAGGACGCCATTCAGTTCTAAAATATATTTCCAATCCATTCTCAGCATCAGACATTGGGTCCATAGCTCGTCATTCTACAAGTGCACATCCAAGTATTTGTTAAATATGATAAAGATTCCTGCCTCCAGATAGTGATTTCTTTTTTTTTTAAATATTTTATTTTATTAGAAGTAAGTACAGTCATATGGCACCAAAGTGCCTAATATATATTTTCATAATACATTTTATGTACAACTTATTATTTTTTTTTTTTTATTACACTGAAAAAAGATTAGAATAAGAAAAAGAAGTTAGATAGTAAAGGATAGAAAGATGTGAAATATATAGTGTGTGAAAAAAGAAAACGAGTAAATGAAGAAAGTTGAGAGAGAGAATAGAGAAAAGAAAAGAAAATAAAAAAGAAAAGGAGATCATTATTTATAGTCTTGACCAACCCTCGTCCAGTCCTGAAACAGTTATTTTTTACAATTGTGTTGCACCATATGATTCCAAAAAAACGACGAATGGAGACCAACTCGTTATGAATTGGTCTGATTTATCCATTAGGAGGAATCGCAGATAGTGATTTCTAAACTTAATAACCATCTGGATAAAAAATATACTGCTTTACTTCCAAAATCACATAATGGTTTAGAAATCTTTTGTATATGGGTGGCACGGTGGTGCAGCGGTAGAGTTGCTGCCTTATAACGCTTACAGCACCAGAGACCCGGGTTCGATCCCGACTACGGGTGCTGTGTGTATGGAGTTTGTACGTTCTCCCCGTGACCGTGCGGGTTTTCTCCGAGATATTCGGTTTCCTCCCACAGTCCAAAGACATACAGGCTTGGTACAAATGCAAATTGTCATTGTGTGTGTAGGAATGTTAATATGCGAGGAAAGCTGGCTGGTGTGGACTTTGGTGAGGCAAAGCACCTGTTTCCACACTGTATCTCTAAACTCTAAACTGAACTAAACTAAATATGTTTATACACAGCATTTACTGAACTTGGGGAAATGACTGGTACCCCATGTCAGAGATATATTATTGGGAGCATGGGAAGTATGGTCTATGATTTTCCTTCTGCCCTCTATGTATCTGTTGCATGATTTACTTTGATAGATGTACAGTTTGTGGATGTGGAATCAAACATAACCTGTGTGGAGTCTCAGCCAGTGGAGTGCAAGTATGTTAAACTGGTGTGTGGTGCCACTTTTGGTAGAAAATATATTTCCCAAAACAGTTTTCGTTCCCTCTTTGGAATGGCACAAAAACACCACTCCAGTGTAATAGTCTCAACAAATCTGGTCACACACAACCACCATCCAAATACCGATCCTTAAAACCCCATTCGGATGGTTCAGAAACGCCATTGCAATTGGCGCTATATTCCTCCCATCCCTTGCCACTCAACTGTTTATGACCTACAGATAGATACAAAATGCTGGAGTAACTCAGCGGGACAGGCAGCATCTCTGGAGAGAAGGAATGGGTGGTGTTTTGGGTCAAGACCCTTCTTCAGACTGAGAGTCAGGGGAGAGGAAGACACAGAGGTATGGAAGGATAAGGTCTGAAAATCAGACATCAAAGGAGATATAGATCAAGGAAAATGTAGAATCATTGTTAGCTTGGAGAAGTTGACAACGAAGCATACAAAGATAAAATTTAATCAAGGAGACAGTCAGACTGGTCGGAGAACATAGAAGGAGGAGGGATGGAGAGAGAGAGAAAGCAAGGGCAACTTGAAGTTAGAGAAGTCAATGTTCATACCGCTGGGGTATAAGCTACCCAAGCAAAATATGAGGTGCTATTCCTCCAATTTACACTGGGCCACACTTTGACAATGGAGGAGGCCCAGGACAGCAAAGTCAGATTGGGAATGGGAGGGGGAGTTAAAGTGTTTAGCAACTCGGAAATCAGGTAGGTTTAGGCGGACCAAGCGGAAGTGTTCAGCGAAATGATCGCCAAGCCTGATGATCTATGATCTAGACCAAGAACTACCTATTTTCAGCCATTCACTTACAAATACAATTCTGCTCCATGAGGTAGATCCCCAATTTTCAATTATTAATCAATTCTCATAAAACGTTTAATCACATAGCAGACATAAGAGATACTGTATGCTGCATTGTGGAATTTCTAGGGCAATGATTGATGATCAGTTCTGGGTTCAACCTAAGTCTGGCCAGAGTCAGTGTAATAATTGGGTAAGGAAGCTACAAATAATTTAGTGCAATCTTAAAGTAACAGGTATATTATGTTATAAAATCACATCTTCAAATATTTATATAAATTGCCATATTTTAGCCACTCAATAACTACAGTTCTGCAGAAATTGAACATAAATGTCATTTTTATATAATCCCAGTTTCTCCCAGAACTTTTCTTCTGGTGAGTTAATGGATTCCTCTTTTATTAAGAATCTTGCAAATTTATATCACGTGGACATAACATCTGCTCACTAATTCACAATGATAAAATTAAAAATTACAAGTGCTTTATTGATGCTTTGGGGATTCCATTTTATAACCCTGCTCATTATTCAGTCAGAGCTATTTATGTGATATTTTTGTTGATTTATGTAATTTAGTTTAGTTTAGTTTACTTTAGCTTAGTTTAGAGAAACAGCACAAAAACAGGCCCTTCGGCCCAACGAGTCCGCACCGACCAGCGATTCCTACACATTAAGGGTTAGGAGCGAGAGATAGATCAGCCATGATTGGCCGAATGGCCTAATTCTGCTCCAATCACTTATGAGCTTAACACTACCATACAAACATTAGGGACAATTTATATTTACACCAAGCCAATTAACCTACAAATCAGTACGCCTTTGGAATGTGGGAGGAAACCGACGATCTTGGGGAAACCAACGCAGGTCAGTGGGAGAACGTACAAACTCTGAACAGACAGGACCCGGGTCTCTAGCGCTGTGAGCACTGTAAAGCAGCATCTCTACCGCTGTACCACTGTATCACCCTTATTGTTTTGTTTAATTTAATTTTAACTATTTCTAAAGATGTGAAGCAAGTTGGTATGGTGGATGTAGCAAGTGCAGCTGTCTGTCTAACCCTGGGCAGGGCAATGTGGAGCTGAAATCCAGGTAATTCAGCACTAGTAGAAAAAGCAGCAGGACCTAGCAGCATGGCAGAATTATCATGGATTTTGATAGCACTGAAAAATGATACTGAATATTGTCACAGGGGATTGAATACTCTATGGAATGATATGTGAGATTGGTGATGTGGTGATGGGTACACTGATGAATTATCCTGGTTTAGACTAGAGGTGACTTGCATAGGCTGGGTGAGTGGGCAAATGCATGGCAGATGCAGTATAATGTGGATAAATGTGAGATTATCCACTTTGGTGGCAAAAACAGGAAAGTAGACTATTATCTGAATGGTGGCCGATTAGGAAAAGGGGAGATGCAACGAGACCTGGGTGTCATGGTACACCAGTCATTGAAAGTAGGCATGCAGGTGCAGCAGGCAGTGAAGAAAGCGAATGGTATGTTAGCATTCATAGAAAAAGGATTTGAGTATAGGAGCAGGGAGGTTCTACTGCAGTTGTACAGGGTCTTGGTGAGACCACACCTGGAGTATTGCGTACAGTTCTGGTCTCCTAATCTGAGGAAAGACATGTTTGCCATAGAGGGAGTACAGAGAAGGTTCACCAGACTGATTCCTGGGATGTCAGCACTTTCATATGAAGAAAGACTGGATAGACTCGGCTTGTACTCACTAGAATTTAGAAGATTGAGGGGGGTTCCTATAGAAACTTACAACATTCTTAAGGGGTTGGACAGGCTTGATGCTGGAAGATTGTTCCTGATGTTGGGGAAGTCCAGAACAAGGGGTCACAGTTTAAGGATAAGGGGGAAATCTTTTAGGACCGAGATGAGAAAAACATGTTTCACACAGAGAGTGGTGAATCTCTGGAATTCTCTGCCACAGAAGGTAGTTGAGGCCAGTTCATTGGCTATATTTAAGAGGGAGTTAGATGTGGCCCTTGTGGCTAAAGGGATCAGGGGGTATGGAGAGAAGGCAGGTGCAGGATACTGAGTTGGATGATCAGCCATGATCATATTGAATGGCGGTGCAGGCTCGAAGGGCAGAATGGCCTACTCCTGCACCTATTTTCTATGTTTGTATGTTTCTATGTTTCTATGAAGAGCGCTGACAAAGTTACAAAGTATCCCGTGCCAGGTCCTCTTTTGTTCTTCCCCCCCCCAGGCAGTCCCCCCACACCGGGTCCTCCTTATCTCCCGACGGCACATCCTCCGACTCCCATGTGGCCCGTCCTCGACCGCCGGCACCCTCATCGACCTCCCTCACTGACCTCCTCCACAACCACCACTGGGTTCCCTCCTGACGCCTCCACGGCACCGACTCAGGCTCCAGCTGCGGGCTCCGTCGTCCCATGAGTCTCCGTCATCCACAGGCTCGGGCTCCGACCCACGAGACTCCTCCGCCCGTCTTCTCAGTGGCCTCCTGGGTCAAATCTTGCATAGTCATCTCACTGTATAATAATAATGGCCACTTCCATTGCTAAGTGATTCTCTTGGGCTCAAGCAGACTCGGAAATGATCCTGAACAATAGTGAAACTGGGAATGATTCCACCCTCAAGAAACACTGGGGAATTAGCCTGGCTCTCCAGCAGCTCCTGGACACGGTGTGGAATCCATCTTGATCTCTTTCCTATAAGGTGATCCAGGAATCTCAGGTTGAGAGACTTGAGGTTGGACCTGCACTGAATCTGAGCAGAGTGCCTCGATGGACATCAGTTTCAAAGAGATGCTCGTTTAAAATCCCTCTTGGCAAATATGAAGTAGCAATTTAGAGTCATCGTTACCACTCGCACAATCTGCGCTTCTTAATTACATGAGAAGAAATTTGAAATGATAATTTCAAACAATTAATAGGTCGTTACAACAATTTAATTATGATATGTAGTTAACATTTAGTGGGTGGTAAGTACTTCTCAACTTCACAATCTATACATAGGCCACAGAATGTAATGTCAAATCCATATCAAACTGAGACATGCTGATGTGGAAGCAGGAAATGTTGGGGGATGGGGTGCTCACTGGATCAGTTGTTTTCTTTATAGTTGATAAATTTAGTCAATAATCATTCAACGGTCTGTTTGGTTCTGTTTCTTTCACCTCCCTATTTCTAGTATTTTCCGATTTTGTTTCAGAATTTGCAATTGTCTGCTTTGCAGTTCAGATGTTGGTTATTAATCTGTAATGTTAACAGTTTTTTTTTTCCTTTAGATGCTACTTAGATTTCCTGTGGACGACAGATGGCACAATGGGCTAAGTGTTCGGCTGGCAACCGGAAGGTAGCTGGTTCGAATCCCGCTTGGAGTGCATACTGTCGTTGTGTCCTTGGGCAAGACACTTCACCCACCTTTGCCTGTGTGTGTCCTTGGGCAAGACACTTCACCCACCTTTGCCTGTGTATGTGAATGTAATTATGTGAAGCACTTTGGGGTCAATGCAAGTTGACTAAAAATGTGCTATATAAATAAAGAAATTTAATTTAATTTAATTTACTTGGTTTATAGGCTTCATAGCATTCCCCTTTGTTTACTTCCCAACGGGTGGCGCGGCGGCGCAGCGGTAGAGTTGCTGCCTTACAGAGCTTACAGCGCCAAAGACCCGGGTTCAATCCCGAGTAAAGGTGCTTGTACATTCTCCCCGTTTTGTCCGAGATCTTCGGTTTCCTGGCACACTCCAAGGGCATACGGGTTTGTAGGTTAATTGACTTGGTGTAAGTGAAAACTATTGTGTGTAGGATAGTGTTAATGTGCAGGGATCACAGGTCAGCGTGGACTCGTTTGGCTGAAGGGCCTGTTTCTGCGCTGTATCTCTAAACTAAACTAAATCTCTGGCAACTGATGCCTTCTGCACCTCACAGTTCCAAAAATCCTTGCTTGTTTGAGTGATCCCCTTTTCAGTTCTTCCTCTACTTCCATGTCCTCCATGTAATCAGCCGGCATTTAACAAGCCTCTCTCATCCAATGTTTATCTGCATCATCTATTTTCCCTTTATGTAATTATTGGCTGTTCCTTGGTTCCCTTTACTCCTCCTCTTCTTTGCAACTTAAAACTTACTTGGTTTCTAATTATTCACTGGTCTGATTCCCAGGGGGCGCCGTCGAGTATGGCTGCCCTGCCAGCCGCTGTTAGTCTTTTCACCCTTTTTAAAATTTTTAGTGAGTTGGGGTGTTTGTTTTGGAGGTCTTCTAGTCTTTTATGTGGTCGGTGGGGGGAGGGGAAGGGGGAAACTTTATTTCCTAGTCCCTATCTGGTCGGAGAGGCGGCTTCCCTCCGAGCTGCTTCTTCGCCCCCCTCCTGGCGGCCTACCATCGGACTGGAGCGGCCTTTCCTGTCGGGAGCGGCCGGGACTGCAGCTTCGGCGGCGGCGCAGCGCAGGGACACCATGACGGAGCGGGCGATGCCTTACCGGGTCGCTGTGCGGTGGGCTCCGGAGTGCTGTGGCCGCCGACTTCAACATCGCGGAGCTGTGGCTGCGGGTGTCCAACTGGATTTAAAACACCGCAGAGCCTGGGATTTGAGATCGCCAGTCAGAGCTCCAGCCAGCGCGGCCTGAGGACTACGGGAGCCGCGGTCTCCAGGGAGGAAGCGGCCGCTCCAGACATTTCCAAGCTGCTGGGGAGTGTTCACCAACGCCAGAGTTCCATCTTCCCGGCAAAAGGGCCTGAAAACATCGGACTGGCTGCGGAGGCCACAATAGGCCCGACTATGGGTGAACAGGGATGGGACTGGACTTTGCTGCCTTCCCCCACTGTGGGAATCATTGTGGGGGGATGTTTTTATGCTGTTAAATTCTCTAATGTTGTGTCTTATCTTTATTCGTGTGCTGCATTGGCAAGTCAAATTTCACTACACCATTTGGTGTATGTGATAATAAATGTCCTTTGTATCCTTTGTATCCTTTGTATCCATTGTAGATCATTGACTGACACATGAATTATGTTTCTTTCTCCATAGATGCCATCAGGCCAAGAGTTGCCTGGACTAGAGGGTCTGAGCTATAGGAAAAGGTTGCGTAGGCTGGGATTCTATTCCTTGGAACGCAGGAGGATGAGGGGTGTTTTCATAGAGGTGTATAAAATCATGAGAGGAATAGATCAGTTAGAGTGTCTTGCCCAGACTAGGTGAATAAAGGACCAGAGGACATAGGTTTAAGGTGAAAGGGAAAAGATTTAATAGGAATCTGAGGGGTAACATTTTCACACAAAGGGTGGTGGGTGTATGGAACAAGTTGCCAGAGGAGGTAGTTGAGGCAGGGACAATCCCGAGGTTTAAGAAACAGTTAGACAGGTACATGGATAGGACAGGTTTCGAGGGATATGGACCAAGCGCAGGCAAGTGGGACTTGTGTAGCTGGGAAACGTTGGCCGGTGTGGGCAAGTTGGGCCGAAGGGCCTGTTTCCACGCTGCATCATTCTATGGCTATAACTCTACATTTGATCTTAATAACAATAATGGAAAACATTGTTGATATTGGTGCCTTATTGGACTTCCTCACCAAGTGATCTGAAATGTCACCTATTCCTTTTCTCAAGAGCTGCTGCTTGTCCTGCTGAGTTATTCCTGCTTTTTGTGTCTATCTTCAGTTTAAACCAGCATCCTACACAATGTTAAATTTGTCTTCTACCTCCAGTTTTTCTATAGTCTTGTTTGCTTTGTAAACAGAGACAATGCAGCTAAATGCGATGTTGGCTCGAAGGGCCGAATGGCCTACTGCTGCATCTGTTGTCTATTGTCTGTTGTCTAAATTTAGAACTAAATTCTTAACATTAAGACACTGCTTGACAACGTCTTAGTTGACATGAAGACAGGCACAACAAGTTGAAGTAGCTCAGCGGTCTGATTGCCTCTCCGGAGAAAAGGAATTGGTGACCTTTCGGGTCGAAATCCTTCTTCAGACTTCAGACCTCAAACCCGAGGCCCCAGTCTGAAGAAAGGTGTAGACCTGTAACGTCACTAATTCCTTTCATCCAGAGAAACTGTCTGCCAGGAAGCGTGGCTGCCATTCTGCGCCTACGGCCCCTCCGACCACCACCAATCACTCACACACATTCACACACATTCACACACAGGCAAAGGTGGGTGAAGTGTCTTGCCCAAGGACACAACGACAGTATGCACTCCAAGCGGGATTCGAACCGGCTACCTTCCGGTTGCCAGCCGAACACTTAGCCCATTGTGCCATCTGTCGTCCTACTCTATGTTCCACTTAACATTGAAATTATTGATCATATCACCATCTAAGGCCATAAATACCAAATATTGAAATTATTGATCAAGAAGAAATGTCTACATGGATAGGACTTGTTTGGAGGGATATGGACCAAACGCGGGCAGGTGGGACTAGTGTAGCTGGGACATGTTGGTTGGTGTGGGCGAGTTGGGCCAAAAGGTCTGTTTCCACGCTGTATCACTCTATGACGATAAATCTGCACTGGATATAGTTACAAATGTGAAAAGTGTGCTTATTAAACAAATAACTCAATCCCGGTACATAGTTCTGTGAGTTCCTAGACCTTTTTATAGACTAAATTGCTGAAAGCTGCCTTAATAATAATCTCCTTCACAAAGACAGAAAGTGCGAATATTCACCAGTGTACTGTATAGTTCGGTGGAAGTTTCAGTTTGTCAGAGAGTGAAGTCATGCGTGCATGATAATATCCACTCTGAGGCTGATGTGACAAGTTGTGTCTGAATTCTACAAGTACCAACAAATTACTATGTTCAGCAAGAGTGTGATACCTTTCTACATGAACAAAAAACCGGGAGAGGAAGGATGTTTGTTCTGTCAGGGATGCTCCAGCTTTCAACAAAATGTTGGCAGATCTGTGACCTAACCACTTATCCAGATTTGCACAACTTCCTTGATACCTTGAAAGCTGAAATTAATAGTATCTTTTTTGTAAAAGTATGTAAATGATCTCCTATTTTTAGGTAAGTGTTTTTTGCCGATCCTGTAGAGCTCTAGCAATCCAGGCTTGATCCTAATCTTGAGTGCTGTTACTGTAGAGTTTACTTTCTCTCTGTGATTATGTGGGTTTTCTGGGTTCCTCCCACATCCCAGAGTCAAGCTGATTGGTAAAACCTCTCAACCCGAAACGTCACCATTCCTTCTATCTAGAGATGCTGCCTGTCCCGCTGAGTTCCCTCTGCTCTATGTTCCCCTTAACATTGAAATTATTGATCATATCACCATTTAAGGCCATAAATACCAAATATATAACCATATATAACAATTAAAGGGCGTTCGTTTAGGAGGATTTTTTTAGTCAGAGGGTGGAGAATCTGTGGAATTATTTGCCACAGAAGGCTGCGGAGGCCAAGTCAGTTGATATATTTAAGGCAGAGATAGATTCTTGATTAGTACAGGTGTCAGAGGTTAAGGGGTGATGGCTGGAGAATGGGGTTGAGAGTGAAAAATAGATCAGCCATGATTGAATGGCAGAGTGGACGATGGGCCGAATGGCCTAATTATGCTCCTATCACTTATGATCTTAAAGGACAAAGGACAAAGGACATTTATTGTCACGTACACCCAATGGTGTAGTGAAATTTGTCTTGCCATGCAGCACACAGATAAAGATTAGACATAACATTAAAGAAATTTAACAATAAACATAAAAACATCCCCGCAAAATGGTTCCCACTGGGTGGGAAGGCACAATGTCCAGACCCATCCCCAGTTCACCCATAGTCGGGCCTATTGAGGACTCTGCAGTCGCCTCTACGGAGGCCCGATGTTCCATGCCGTTCTCGCTGGATGATGGTGCTCTGGCATCGGGAGAATCCGCACAGCAGCTTGGGATACCTGGAACGACCGCCTCCTTACTCGAGACCGCGGCTTCCGAAGCCAACAAGGCCGTTCCGGATGGAGCTCCACCACTGGCGATGTCGGCGAGAGATCCCAGGCTCTTGATGTTAAAGTTCAGCGCCGCTGCCCGCCGCTGACCGCTCCACAGACCCGCAACTCCACGATATTCATCAGCGGTCTTCAGCTCACTGGAGCTCCAGCGCGGCGACCCGGGCAAGGCATCGCCCACTCCGTGATAGCGCTCCAGCGTGGTGCCGCCGCCGGGGTACTGGGCGGTCCCCTCAGGAAACGTCGCTCCAGGCCCTCTAGTAGGCCGCGAGGACGGGTCAAAATTGCAGTCCGGAGAAAAGCTGCCTCTCCGACCAGGTAGGGACCCTAGAAAGCAGTTTCCCCCTCCCCCCCCACCCCCCACATAAAAAAGGCTAGAACCCCTAAAACAAAACACTCAACTAACTAAAAATAAGAAAAAAGATGAAAAACAGACAGCTGCTAGCTGGGCAGCCATACAACACAGGACGGCGCCCCCTAGATGGTCCTGTGTGGTACCCCTTAATAGGCTACAATTAATAATCCTTTGTGTAGGTGTTTGTTAGGCAAATCAGGGGAATGTTGATGGGTGCATAGGACAGAACTGGCTATAGGCAAATGTGGTGATGGCTCTGATAGGATTGCTCTGAGATTTGATGGACTTAATGGCCACTTTCTATGTTTTAAGAGAGTATAATGTTTGGGAAAATGTTTAAATATCTAACACCAATTGTTCTTTGCATGTTCTATTACATTCCTCCAACTCCACTGGTAAAATAGTTGGTGCTAATTAATGGAAGAACACAGTCTTAAAATCTCCAAATAAACATTACTCTCCATCTGTGTAGGAAGGAACTACAGATGCTGGTTTACACCAAAGATAGACACAAAATGCTGGAGTGACTCAGTGGGACAGGCATCATCTCTGGAGAGAAGGAATGGGTGATGTTTCGGGTAAAGCTGAAGAAGGGTCTCGACCTGAAACGTCACCCATTCCTTCTCTCCCTCTACTCTGTAAGTTCTCCTTAACATTGAAAATATTGATCAAATCACCATCTAAGTTCATAAATACCATGCGTCTGCAAGATATTTGTTGAATCTTCCTTCACAGATCATGTTAATATGCAATAATCTGTCCAAATCAATGTATATTTCAGAGAGCAGCTTAACATCCACTAGACATGGTTTAGCCGGGTCCTATTTTGCCAGAGCAACATTGTATTCAGTTGGTTTATTCAAGGTACAAGCTCAAATTTCCATTTTTCATTGCTTTTCTGTGTAGTGGTGCAGGTAATATTAACTAAAACACTACTCCTAGGATGTGTAGGAAGGAACTGCAGATGCTGGTTTAAACCAAATATAGACACAAAAAGCTGGAGTAACTCAGTGGGTCAGGCTGTTATTATGCTCCTAGAGCTAACCCCACTTAGTCTAGTTCAGTGAAAAACTGAGTCAAGCACTGGACCACTCATTTTTATTTTATGAAACAATAACAAACTTCCTATACAATACCTAACCACCGCAGGTCCGATCCTTGTCTCTGCCTGTCCAAGCCCTTCAGCCTCGTTCAAGCAGATACCTCCAAAAGGTTATGCAGTCGCAAGCGCCCCTCCAGAAGATCGACAATGATCCTAGTGGGGATCACTTTTTATAGGTCATCGGCACCTGCGGGGCAGAACTACAATGGGGTGGCACCCCCTACAAACCAATCACAGATATCGATTACATTAAAGTGTTATTGACAGTTCCCCAACCCAATTACAAAGCACCCCTTACAATGTTTCTGCAGAAGTTTCTTAAAAGAAGTCAGTTGACCCAAGTAATGCAACATTCTCCCAGGGAGTATAAACAATTCATACAAGGCTTCGCACTTCAGCCAATCATTAAACATTAACACAAACACCTTGCGACATTATTAACAGTATTACATCCCATCTGCAGCCGGCCGATCCTGATAATGCATCTGCAACACCTCTGAGCTCTGAGTCCTCATACATTTTAACAA
The DNA here is from genome assembly GCF_010909765.2 of Amblyraja radiata. Classification (NCBI taxonomy): domain Eukaryota; kingdom Metazoa; phylum Chordata; class Chondrichthyes; order Rajiformes; family Rajidae; genus Amblyraja; species Amblyraja radiata. Next base: position 13,655,913 of record NC_045961.1, read on the forward strand.
TAAGGAGGACGTCTGGACCTCACCTTATCTGATATTTCAATCTAGGACCTAGACTTTCTGGCACCGGCTCACAGCTTGTAGCTTTACACAGAATTTGACCAAGCAGGCCCTGCAGATGCAAAGATCCTACATTAGCTTTATTTTGGCCAATATTAACATTCCTCCGTTTTATCATAATGATACCCCATCATTAATGATAACCAAAGTACAACAGTGGCGGCTTTAACCATATGACCATATAATAATTACAGCATGTAAACAGGCCATCTCGGCCCTTCTAGTCCATGCCGAACACTTACTCTCACCTAGTCCCATCTACCTGCACTCAGACCATAACCCTCCATTCTTTTTCCGTCCATATATCTATCCAATTATTTTTAAATGATAAAAACAAACCTGCCTTCACCACTTCCACTGGAAGCTCATTCCACACAGCTACCATTCTCTGAGTAAAGAAGTTCCCCCTCATGTTGCTCCAAAACTTTTGTCCCTTAATTCTCAAATCATGTCCTCTTGTTTGCTTTATTCTAATAGATATCTTAATAAAAGGATGCTGATGTATTTTCCCAGAATTTCATCAAGCTTCCCAAGTTTCCTATCAGGGCATAGCTTCATGATATCCATCTGATGAGTCTTCACCTCACGAGTTTTCGTGGGCGCAAATCCCCTCCATCCATCTTGATAATTCATCTGTGCTTGATCCATAGTAGAGTATGAAGTTTCTAAGAGAACCTGGAATAAAGTAAGTTAGCAGTCTTTATCTCCACTAATACTCTAACAGTGATGGAGATGCACCCATGCATTCCTTCCTTGTATCTTCAACAAAAGGCCTGTCATTATATGTTGCTCCTACTCTACCACATAATTCTCTCAACACTAAAGTCAAGGCTAGATCGTGGTTGGTCATCTCCGCAGTAACATGATGGAGATTGATTATTTTCATTACATATTGATTCTATGGTATGGTATTCTTGAGGGTCTATTATAATGATTTCAGCTGAGTTCAGTCCAGAGTTCCCTACAGATATGACTCTTATTTGAAACAAACTATGGGAAGTAATTTTAATCAAACCAATTTCAGTCTTGCCATTAATTTAGTTAATTATAGTTTGAAGGGTCTGATCTGCCCGTTCTACAAATCCAGCAGCTTGTGGTCGATATTCACAATACAATTGCTGCTGGATTCCCAGCTGTTCGCATAATTTCTATTAATTTGTTCCGATATGACATGCATCATTATTTAAACTAAGTCAAAAGAGGATGTCAAATCTAGGGATAATTTTTCTTTAACTCCTTGATAACAGTAGCCACTTTATTAGCAAGGGTTGGCCAAGTTTTGATCCACCGGCCGAATGCATCGACTTTGACAACAAATACCTACAATCCTGGCACCTCCTCTGATTTGATGTAATCCTTCTTTAATGTCTTGAACAGACTCATAGACAATAATAGTTCTTTCTTATTAGTAGTCTCATTCTGCAACTGAGTAACTTCCTGGATGGTTAACACCGACCTCTCCGAGGGGGGCTTGTTATTTAACTTTTAGTCTACCTCATCATTTTCTTTTAATTTAAAAAAAACATTTTTTTTATTAGAAGTACAATGAGTTACAGTAATACACACCACATATATCTTATTACATTTGTTATACCCCTTCATTTTTGAGCTTTAAGAGAGATAGAAATAAAAGAAGTAAGGAAAGTGGGAAAGAGTCGTGATAGTGCAAGAAAGTGTTGGGAAAAGAAAGCCCATTAGAAAGAGAGTTAGAGAAGAAAGTTAAGAAAAAGACCCTAGAAAAGAAAGAAAAAAAGAGAAACAATCGCTCTATTATAAAAAACTCCGCAAAGAGGGATATACCAACCATATTTTTCAGCCCCCCGTTACCAGATCCTGGCACCATTTATTTTTTTTAATTACTATTGCACCTTATGCTTATAGTAAGTCCATAAATGCAGACCACGTCTTTTGGAAGTGGTCTGCTTTGCCTGCGAGGAGGAGTCTCATATCTTCCATGTGTAATGTTTCGAACATGTCTGAAATCCACATTTTTATTGAGGAGCGTTTTTCCAGAATTTGAGTATGAGCTTTTTTCCCGTTATTATCCCGTAATTTAATAAATTCTTTTGAAACACGTTTAGTTCAGGGCTACCTTCCATTATTCCAAAGATAATCCATTCTGCTTTTGGTATCAGTTTTATTTTAAATAGTTTTGTGAAGATTTCAAATATTTCGTTCCAGAATTTTTGGATTTTTATACAAAAAACAAAAGAGTGCGCTATGGTAGCTTCTTGATACTGACATTTATCACAAATGGGTGAGACGTTAGGGAAAAGTTTATTTATTTTGGTTTTTGAATAGTATAGTCCAAGTAATGTTTTGAATTGAATTAGAGTATGTCTTACGTTGATCGAGCATTTATGCACATATAGTAAGTGTTTATCCCAGCTCTCTTTTGAAATTTTTATAGCTAGTTCTTGTTCCCAGTCTCTTCTAATACCGTCAGTTGTAGGTATTTCTATATTTAAAATAGTGTTATATAAGTATGATATTAAGTTTGCTGATTCGGCCTTTGTCTTCATTGCTTCGTCCAGTAAGTCTGGAGGCATATTATGATAGTCTTTTGGGTATTTTTTCAGATAGTCACATATTTGAAGATATTTAAAATATTGATTATTTCTCAAATTATATTTCAGTTGTAATTGTTGAAATGATAGTAATTTTCCAAATTCATACAAGTCTCCGAGCGTTTTGATTCCTATTCTTTCCGAATGTGTAAATGATTTATCTATAGTAGAGGGTTTAAACGACGGATTATTGACTATTGGTGATAAAAGAGATAGATTTCTTAATTTTAGATTCTGTTTTATTTGTTTCCAAGTCCTAATTGTGCTATGTCTAATTGGATTTTAATTGTAATGTTTTTAATTTAGATTCATTGGTGAGAGGAGAGTCGCTCCTATATTGCACGGAGAGCAGTCCTCTCTCTCCATTACAATCCAGTCCACCTGCTGGGCAGAGTTGTCCAGCAGGTGAATCATATTTTTAATATTTACTGCCCAATTATAGTACATAAAGTTAGGGAGTGCTAGTCCACCCAGCTCTTTGGGTTTGCTCAGATGTGTTCTTTGTATTCTGTGGGATTTATAGTCCCATATAAAATTTGTAATGTCTGAGTCCAGTTTTTTGAAAAACGTTTTTGGAATAGATATAGGATTTGTGGTAGAAAGATCATTTTTAGAGCATTTATTCGACCTATTATAGACATCGGGAGCGTTTTCCAGAATTTGATTAGAGTATTTAGTTTCTTAAGTAATGGATTATAATTGGCATTAAACATAACATGATAATTTCTAGTAATTTCAATTCCTAAATATTTAAATTTTTCTGTGGCTATTTTAAAGGGGAATTTTAAGAGATGTGTTGAGTCTTTCAGTTTTATCGACATAATTTCACTTTTGTTCCAATTTATTCTGTATCCTGAGAAAGATCCAAAGTCCTCAATTAGATTTAGTATGTTTGGTATACTAATTTGGGGTTTTGTGATGTACAGTAGTACATCGTCTGCGTATAAAGATATTTTGTTATTTGAATATTTTGTATTATAACCGTAAATATCCGGGTGTGTTCTGAATCTTTCAGCTAAAGGTTCAATTACCAGAGCAAATAACTGCAGTGATAATGAACATCCTTGTCTATTGCCCCTTGATAATTGGAATTTTGTGGATAGTATATTATTAGTTAATATTCTAGCCGTAGGTTTGTTATATAATAATTTTATCCATGCGATGAAGTTCTCTCCCATTTGAAATTTTTGCAATACTTTAATCATATAATCCCATTCTACTTGATCAAATGCTTTTTCTGCGTCCAATGAAATGATTGATAACTCTTGTTCTTGAGGTTTGTATGAATGCATTATGTTAAGCAGACGTCTCAGGTTATTAAATGAGTGTCTCTTGGGAATGAATCCCGTTTGATCCGCATTTATTAATTTACTAACATATTTACTTAGTCTTCTAGCTAGTGTTTTCGCTAATATTTTTTGATCCATATTTAACAATGCAATAGCTCTGTATGTACCTGGTTCTTCTATGTCTTTATCGTTTTTAAGTATTAATGTAATCGTTGATTCTGCTAGTGTTTCAGGTAGGATTTGTTCTTTAAAAGCGTATGTATACATTTTCTGTAAACGTGGTGTAACTATGTCGTAAAAACTTTTATAAAATTCATTACTGAATCCATCTGGTCCTGGTGTTTTTCCATTCTTTAATGTGTTTATTGTGTCTTCTATTTCCTTAGATGTAATTTGTTCTCCCAGTTCCTCTTGTTCCTTCAATTCTAGTTTTGGAAGATTACAATTGTCCAGGAACTCTGAAACTTTATTATTGTCTGTTAGCGTTTTGGATGTGTATAAATTCTGGTAAAATTGAGCGAATCTTTTATTGATATCATTGGGTAGTGTTAATAATTCCCCTCTCTCTGATTTAATCATTAAAATTGCGTGGTCTTTTTCCCGTTTTTTCAGTTGGCGTGCCAGAAGTTTCTGGGGTTTATCCCCGAATTCAAAGTGTTCCTGTTTTGTAATTTGGAATAGTCTTATAACTTTATCTGATAATAACTTATTTAGTTTAAATTTCAATATTAATATTTTATTATGTTTATCCATAGTTGGATCTTTAGCATTATCTATATCTAGTTGTCTGATTTGTTCTTCTAATTGGCTTTGTTCGTTCTTATTCTTTTTGTTTTGATAAGCTTGGTATGAGATAATGACTCCTCTAATAAATGCTTTGAAGGATTCCCATAGTAAAATGGGCGATATGTTTTGTGTATCGTTTGTCTCAAATGAAAAACAGTCCATCTTTTTTTTAGATATATACTCCCTTGTGGGTCTTTTAAAATTTGCGAGTTAAACCTCCAAAACGATTTATTCGTAGACATTCCTTCCAGTTTTAAAAAGAAAGCTAGCGGGGAGTGATCTGAAATCGTATTGGTGTGATATTTAGGGTTCATAGTATAAGGGATTCATTTTGTATCCACTAGGAAATAATCTATACGTGAGTATGTTTTGTGTACCGTTGAATAAAATAAGTATTCCCTTCCAGTCGGATTCGCGATCCTCCCAACATCTGTTATGTTTGTATTTTTTGTGTATGTATTTAAGAGTTCACTAGTTTTAGATTTCATAATACCTCTCTTTTTTTGCATCGATTTATCTAGGTACGGGTCTAAAACACAATTAAAGTCTCCTCCAATTATAACATTTTGGTAGTTGAATTCTCTGCGATTGTATTCAAGATTTTATTAAAAAATTGAGGATTATCAAAATTGGGCGCATATATATTTACCAAGGTGATTGGCGTAGCATGGATCTCTCCTGTAACTATAAGATATCTCCCTTCCTTATCTGATATAATGTTCTTTGATTTAAATGGTATTTCTTCGCGAATAATAATTGCGGTACCTCTGGATTTCGAAAATCTCGAAACCTCATCATTTTCATACCACCACCTTACATTCCCAAGGTATTTTAGTCAGATTAGCACCACAATTCCTGACATCTGTTAGGGTCTGTCCTCTCCTTGATGATCACTAAACAGTCCTGCCCTATTACTGATTGTTTTCCTAGGGGTGAGACAAGAGAAGATACGACGTTAATTTATATAGTGCCTAAATCAAAATTCCCAATTATTTATGAAATAGATCCCATGCCATCCTAGTAGACCATTATTAAGTGTTAATAATAATAATAATAATAATAATACATTTTATTTGTGGGCGCCTTTCAAAAGTCTCAAGGACACCTTACAGAATTTAATAAGAGTAAAAAACATATAATCGGAGTAAAATAAATAATAAAGACATCACCAATACACAAATTAAAGACAGAATTCGATCCAAAGACAAAAAAATCAAAAACACAATGTGAAGAGAGAGCAGCGGCAGCTAAACCGCGCCAGCGTACACTCTCCCTTTTTAAAGTTTTAAAGTCATTCCAATAATACTACCATGGACATGAATCATGTCCTACAATTTCCTGATAGAGGGTAGCTAAATTTGGGTGCAGAGTGGGTGTCTCCTGGTTACAGAGCAATGTCTATTCCCATACATTTTAGACTTGAGATGGCCCATTCAGACAAAGTAGTGCAGTAGAGCTAGACAGGATTGTTGTACAATGATCTTCCCAAAGTTGGAGCCTGCCTTGATGATCTCTTTTAATTTCTGGAGGCATCCTGTACCTTTTTAATTTACTGAGACTCGATTCATCTTCTTTGCTGGTATGAAGTGTTGGGTTAGTTAAGATGTTAGCAGGGTTTGGCACTAGTGTACGTATGGAGCAGCTTTTCAACTGAGTTAATTGCTGTTAAATTTTCTACCAGTTTATATTGATTTTCTTCTTTTAGTTTCAGAGCTGCGAGGGTAGGGATGTTACTGTGAGGAGCAATTCTTATAGTTCTTGTAGATAGTTTTATTTCAGTTTTATTCTGGCATTTCCTGAATCAATCTGCCAGCATTGCTGGTGGCCTATGATCTTCTTAGGAAAATGTTACCACTTTCTGGGGAGCAACTTGGATGGGATTGATACCCACACATCCTACCTGAGCTGTGTCTTCTGCCCATTCTTGAGGGTTCACATACTCGTATACCTCACTCCCTAGATGATGACGTAGGTAAGTAACACTGTCCTGGAGGCAGTGCTGGCTCGACGGGCCAAATGGCCTCCTCCTGCACCTATTTTCTATGTTCTATGTTCTATGTAGGCCTAATAAAACTCAACAACATTTTAGTTAGATACATTTGCTTTAATTGTTCGGGTCTGCCATAATGATTGCTCCTCTCCACTATTGCTCCTAAGTCTCAACCCTCTGCTGGTTCTTACTGGTACCTCAGTGTATCCTACAGATCCCTCCTCTTCACTCAATTTATGCCAAATTTATTCCCATCGAGTTCCTTCACATCACCAACAGTTACTTTGTCTCCCTTCTTAGTTTCTTTATTACTTCTTGATTCCTTTTACACTCTGCTCTATTTTGCCTTTTTGCTGGGCATTCCTTGCTCCAATGACCTAACTGGTTACAAATATAACAAGCTCCTGTGATTACAATGTTCTTTGCTTTAATTAGTCTCTGTGGGTAATTTTGAAACTGTTTACAGATCCGCCTTGTATGATCTTCTGTTTTCACTATAATGGTACACCCAATTCTCTCATTTTGGTAAATTCCTTGGTTGTGTCCAGGGGTAGGGATCAGGTTACCTTGTCAATACATTCTGGACTGGCTGGTGGGTCAGGACGGTGGAAATGCGTTGGTCTGTGAAAAATTGTTTGTCTTCTTGGTCCCTGATTCTCTGGCCAGCTTTCTCTTTGCTCTCATGGATCTCTGCAATCTCCTGGATTGAAAAACCTCCTATAATTTCTAGGATATTGGATGTTTCTGTATCATCTAGGATCCCGAGTGTCCCTTTGATCCAGAAAGTTCTCTCTCTGACACCTTCCTTCCATTCGTTCCCTTCGTCGGACATGCTCGACTCCAATGTCCTATCCCACCACAAGTATAGCACTGATTGGGTCTTATTATTTGACGTCTTCTACCACTTGGTCCCAGTAAGCTTGGTTCCAAGATAGGTGTGTTATGTAATAATGATCTGGATAGACTGGGACTCTAATTTCTCCCATTCCATTCTTGCTTAACATTTGAGGACACCACTGTCCTAAGTCACAGCTTGGTGCCTCCGTTTTAAACACATATTTGGTTTCTGATTTTACTGCAGGATGACTTCCCTGCCCTCTACCATCTTTCCCATGGTATCTCACAGCTCTGGCCATCTGACTGGTCCCTACAAACCAATCACAGACATCAATTACATTAAAGTGTTATGGAGAGTTTCCCCAACCCAATTACAAAGCACACCATTACAATCTTTCTACAGAAGCTTCTGGAAAGAAGTCAGTTGACCCAAGTATTGCACCTTTTTCCCAGGGAGTATAAACAATTAAAACAAGGCTTCAAACTTCAGCCAATCATCAAACAGTAACACAAATATCTTGCAACATTATTAACAGTATTTACAACCCTTCTGCAGCCGGCCAATCTTGATAATGCATCTGCAACACCTCTGAGCTCTGAGTCCTCATACATTTTAACAATAGGGAGGACATCTGGACCTCACCTTATCTGATATTTCAATCTAGGGCCTAGACGTTCTGGCACCGGTTCACAGCTTGTAGCTTTACACAGAAATTGACAAAGCAGGCCCTGCAGATGCAAAGATCCTCCATTTTATAATAGCTCTATTTTGGCCAATGTTAACAAGACATTTCTGGAGAAAAGGAGTTTCAGGTTGAGACCTTTCTTCAGACTGAGATGAACGATACGCAATAAAGTAATGATCATAAGGGAAACAGGCCATTGTTAGCTGTGTGTTGGGTGAGAACGAGTTACAGACTATGGGACTCAACAAGATGACGTTGAAGCTGGTTCGAGTTACAGACAATGCAGAGATATCTCTCTACATCACCATCAATATCTCCTGTTTTCTCTTCTCCTGACTCTCAGTCTGAAGAAGGGTCTCGACCAAAAACGTCACCTACTCCTTTTCTCCAGCGATGTTACCTGACCCGCTGAGTTACTCCAGCGCTTTATGTCTATCTTCTGATCCTAAGATGACAGTAGTAGGAGTTTTCCTAAGAATTTACCGAAGACAGGGATGGGATAAGTCTAGCCTCTTTGGTTTTAATTTTCTTGAGCAACTGAATATTGTTCTTCATCATATTAATGACCAAATTCTTTACACATAAGCACTTTGCATATCAAATTTCTGATTTGATTTATCTTAATTCAACGAGCTTTCAAAAGCTAATATTTTTCTACTAGACTAAGTGGGACCCGTTGGGTCCCAGCATCACATGGGAGGGCTGGTCCCCCAACGCAATATTCCACCTCTCCACCAATTCAAATATTGGTGGCCAGTGAGGGGTGGGGGTGCTAGTATGGGTGTTGTGGGCTGAAGGGACTGGTTTCCAGAGGGCTGGTATGCACATTGTGGGGCAAATGGATTCTTGGGCTGGCGGATCAGTCTTTCAAGCCTGTTGTGCTGGCAGCTCACTCACTCACGGCTGGTGGGCTGGCAGTTGACTCACGGCTATGCCTTGAAATTCCATTTCAAGCAGGATGCAAGGCCACCAAATCCAAGTGCAGTTTCTTTCCTCTTCAAGCAGGGTGCAAGGTCACCAAATTCAAGTGCAGTTTCATACCATTTCAAGCAGGGTGCAAGGCCACTAATAACAGCGAGTCGTGACCTCTCCCTCCTCCATCTTGCAGAGACTGATCCATGCCCACACTTCCGGGTTTCATAGTCCCTCCCCCCTCCCACAAGAAAGGGCGTGGCCTTCATGGTGTGATTGACAGGAGAGAGAATCTCAACATTTTTTAAACACTAATAACTTTTATTTTTCATCGATGGGGAAAATCCTCAGCACCTGATCAGCGGAGGGGGACTGAGTAAGATAGCCAAAAATCACAGCCGTACGTGGTAGCGTTTTTTCTAAAATCAACATAAAGGGCAAACAGGAAGTGGTCAAGATTAGACATTTAACTATATATAGAAGGCAAGGCTGCTCTAATTAGGTAAGGCATCGCCCAACACCTCTGCTCAGTCCGTACTAACCAATCTGATTTCCCGGGAGCTCCCCCTCCCATACTGAATCTGACCTTTCTATCCTGGGCCTCCTCCATTGTCAGAGTGAGGCCCAGCGCAAATTGGAGGAACAACATCTCATATTTCGCTTTGGTAGTTTACACCCCAGTGTTATGAACATTGACTACTCTAATTTCAGTTAGTCCTTGCTTTCTCCCTCCTTCCCTCCCCCTACCCAGCTCTCCCACATAGCCTACTAATTCCGCCTCTTCTTTTCTTTTTCTCACCCCCTCCCTTCGACATCAGTCTTGAAGAAGTGTCTCGAACCGAAACGTCACCTTTTCTCCATAGATGCTGCGTCTCCCGTTGAGTTTCTCCAGCATTTTTTGTCTACTTTTAATTTTTCCAGCATCTGCCTTTCCTTCTTAAACTAAAAAGGAGGTAGTTGAGGCTGGGACTATCCCAACGTTTAAGGAACAGTTAGACAGGTACATGGATAGGACAGGTTTGGAGGGATATGGACCAAACGCAGGCAGATAGGCCTAGTGTAGCTGGGACATGTCGGCCGATGGGCCTGTTTCCACACTGTACACTCTATGACTCTACGATTAGTACAGGCAAAGAAGCATACTATACCTATTGCTGCCATATTAACCCATTTGGTCTAACCTGTCAGAGATATTCACTTTGTTCCGACCATCCTTCCCCCATCATCTTTATAGATTTTAGTTTAGTTTAGTTTAGAGATACAGCATGGAAACATGCCCTTCGGCCCACCGAGTCCACACGGACCAGTGATTCCCACACATTAACACTACTCCACTCACACTAGGGACAAATTTACATTGATACATTTATACATTTACATGCCTACAAACCTGCACGTCTTTGGAGTGTGGGAGGAAAACGACAATCTCTGAGAAAACACGCGCAGGTCACGGGGACAATGTACAAATCAGCCTCAAATAGAACTCAGAACAGTATGGCACAAGAACAGGCCCTTCGGCCCACAATGTCTGTGCCGAACATAATGCCGAACATTTATTTCTGCACATAATTTAGATTCCTCTTCTCTCTGCATATCCATATGCTATCCAAAAGTATTTTAAATGCCACTAACTATACATCACATTATTGTTCACCACCATCTGGTGAAATGTGGGCAAATTTTATATTGGGCTTAAGATCTCAAATTTAGTGATTCAAAGGATGAGTCTTATGGGACCTATGAAATAAGCTCCCAACTCAGGTGTTCAGATTCTAACCTTCTTAAACTCCTCAGCTGAAGGGAATCTCAGTGAACACCTCACCTTTCTAGTTATTGCTTGGCTTGTTCTTCTACGTAGCTTGCAAACCCAGCGATTTGGTCCCACCAGATCACTTCCATGAATCCAATGATACGTCTCTCATCCCAGTTAGTGTGGCAAATACACAAAAACAAAAGATGGTGGAAACACGCACAGGTCACGCCACAAACTTTGGGAGAGAAACCACATGAATATTTCAGGTCAAAATCCCCTCCCACAGAAATTGAAAGGAGACAAATTAGATTAGATTAGATTAGATTAGATTACCTTTTATTGTCATTCAGACCGAAGTCTGAACGAAATTGAAGCAGTCATACATACAATACAATACAATAAAAAACAACAAAAAACACATATTAACATCCACCACAGTGAGTCCACCCAACATCTCCTCACTGTGATGGAGGCAAAAGTCTTAGGTCTCCAGTCTCTTCCCTCCTCTTCTCCCTCTGCGCTGAGGCGATACCCCCCGGGCGATGTTACAACTGTCCCGCGGCTCAAACACCGCGGCCCGGGGTGGTCGAAGCTGCCGCCCACCAGTCCTGCTGACGCAGCCGCTGGCCCGCGGCCGAACCCCGGACTCAGGCCACCGCCGCCAGAACACCGTCCCAGCCACCGGAGCATCGTTCCAGCCCCGAGCCGGATCGTCCTCATGTGAGTACCGTTACCGTCTCAGCCTCGCGCCAGGCCGCCCCGACTGGGCGCCGCTCCTCCCTCGGGCTGGGCCGCCCCGACTGGGCGCCGCTCCTCCCTCGGGCTGGGCCGCCCCGACTGGGCACCGCTTCTCCCTCGGGCCGGGCCGCCCCGACCGGGCGCCGCTCCTCCCTTGGGCTGGGCCGCCCCGACTGGGCACCGCTTCTCCCTCGGGCTGGGCCGCCCCGACATGGGCGCCGCTCCTCCCTCGGGCTGGGCCGCCCCGACTGGGAGCCGCTCCTCCCTCGGGCTGGGAACGCCGTACCTCCCCGAGCTCGGCCACTCCGACGGGAGCACCGTTCCTTCCTCGGGCCGGCCGTCCTCACGGGAGCGTCACAGCCCCTCACGGAAGCCCTGTTCCAGCCCCGAGCTGGGCCGCCCTCACGAGAGCGAGCTCAGTGCGAGTCCTGGCGGGCTCTGCCTCCTGAGCCTCGAGGTCGCCAGCTCCGCCATTAGGCCTCAGCGCAGACGGAGGCAGAGAAGGGGAATACGACAAAAAAGTCGCATTCCCCCGCAGGGAGAGACAGCAAGCCCCGTTTCAACCCCCCCCCCCAAAACAGAAACTAAAAACCAAAACTAGACTAACCAAAACGAAAATAAACAACCCAAAAAAACACAAAACAAACAGGACTGCCGGAGAGCCGCTGCAGCCAGAGCCGCGCCGCCACTAGGAGTGCACTAGAAATGAAGCTCATAAAGCTGCAGGGGGGTGGGTTGGGGCTGGTCGCTGAAAGTATAAAACTGAGGTAACCATTCGATAACACAGAGATACAGAAACTGCAGGTGCTAGAATCTTAAGCAAAAACAAAGTTCTGGAGCTCCGCACTGGGTCAGGCGGTAACTATGGAGAGAAATGGACAAACGGCATTTTGGATTAGACATTCTCCAAAGTGAGGTGCATGACTCCTTGAAGGTCGAGTCGCAGGTAGATAAGATGGTCAAAAAGACTTTTGCCACATTGGCCTTCATCAGTCAGAGAATTGAGTACATAAGTTGGGAGGGCATGTTGCAGTTGTATAAGACGTTGGTGAGACTGCATTTGGAATATTGTAGGTACACACAATTGCTGGGGAAACTCAGCGGGTGCAGCAGCATCTATGGAGCGAAGGAAATAGGTGACGTTTCGGGCCGAAACCCTTCTTCAGACTGATGGAGATATGATGGACTGATGGAATATTGTGTTCAGTTCTGGGCACCATGTTATAGGAAAGATATTGTCAAGCTTGAAAGTGTTCAGAGAAGATTTACGAGGATGTTGCCAGGACTAGACGATGTGACCTATAGGGAGAGGTTGAGTAGCCTTGGAGTGCAGGAGGATGAGGGGTGATTTATAGAGGTGTATAAAATAATGAGAGGAATAGATCGGGTAGATGCACAGAATTTCTTGCCCAGAGTAGGGGAATCAAGGACCAGAGAACATACATAGGTTCAAGATGAAAGGGAAAAGATGTAATAGGAATCTGAGAGGTAACATTTTCACACAAAGGGTGGTGGGGGTATGGAAGAAGCAGCCAGAGGAGGCAGTTGAGGCAGGGACTATCCCAATGTTTAAGAAGCAGTTAGACAGGTTTTTCTTCTTATCATGTCCACACATAAGATGAGAAGTTGTTCAGCCAGAGCTGAACACACTTCTCAGCATCTGCATACAATGGTGTCTGTCTTGCGCTTCTTGTGCTTCTTGTGTGTGGTGGTGAAAAAATTGATGGAAACAGGGGCGCAACGTGAACGCTCTTTCCTTGACCCCAGTTAGAAAGGTAATGGATAGGACAGGTTTGGAGGGATAGGGACCAAGCGCAGGCAGGTGGGACTAGTGTAGGAGGGACATGTTGACCGGTGTGGGCAAGTTGGGCTGAAGGGCCTGTTTCCAAACTGTATGACTCTATGACTGGATTAGGGGGGAAGAAAGCTATAAAAAATTAATGGGGGCGAACAAAGTCTGGCAAGCGATGGTGGTAAAAATCTCTCTAAACCGTACCATGAAATGAAAGATACATAATAGGACGGAAATAATCAAAATCACTTTTTACATTATTCTCCATATGCAGCTAAATTAGATAAAGAACGTATTCATTTTAGATTACTACCTCTATTGTTATTCAATGAGGCACAGTAGGCCATGGAAATAAACCGGATAAGAATACCCATTCATTTCAAATCTCACTCCTCCCAGAGAGATAGTTTCACCCAGGAGCGAAAGCAAAATTGAATTATTGCATCAAAGGCAGGTTAGTTGTAGCTTGGAAGAAAAGGTGTGTGTGATAAGATAGCAATATTATGACTTTTAGCATGTTTGGAATCAAATGTACCCCTTCATGTGATAAATTAGTTAATAGGCAATGAACGTGGATTCATCACAAGTATTCTGGTAGCTGTATCATTTAAACATGAATTGGGCAACGTGGAACTGTGTAGCAGCAGATCGAGGATAGGCTATTGACTTCATTTATACCTCACGCTACCTCGGCAAGGCCAGCAGCATAATCAAGGATGAGTCGCACCCTAGCCACTCCCTCTTCTCCCCTCTCCCATCAGGCAAAAGGTATAGAAGTGTGAAAATGCACCCCTCCAGATTCAGGGACAGTTTCTTCCCAGCTGTTATCAGGCAACTGAATCATCCTACCACAACCAGAGAGCAGTGTTGATCTACTATCTACATCTGATGTCCCTTGCACTATCCTTGATCAGACTTTGCTGGCTTTACCTTGCACTAAATGTTGTAGTGTATAGATACATGTTGTTGTTCTCTGTATCTATACACTGTAATTGGCTTGATTATAATCATGTGTTGTCTCTCTGCAGACTTGTTAGCACGCAACCAAAGCTTTTCACTGTACCTGGGTACATGTGACAATAAACTAAACGGAAACAGAAACAGAAACTGAAACTGAAACATTATGCTGTGAATGTTGATATTCAAAGGAGTAAACTTGGAATGTTGCATTGAACTTCAATCTAGCACATATATGGATTGAAGACAGAACATAGAACCTAGATCAATGCAGCACAGGAACAGGCCCTTCGGCCCTTAAGGTCCGTGCCAAACATGACGTCAAGCCCAACTCTTATCCATATCTCTACATGCCCTGAATATTCATGGTCTTATCCAAAAGTCTCTTAAACACAACTTTTGTATCTGCCTCCACCACCAACCCTGCTACGTTCCAAGTGGTAGCGGTAAGTGGTAAGTGGTACCGTTTTATCTAAAATCAATGTACAGTGCAAACAGGAAGATGTCAAGTTTCCACCAACACCAACCATTTTTGCAGTGCAGCATTTCAAAGCAGTTACCACCTCCAACAACAACCATTTTTGCAGTGCAGCATTTCAAAGCAACCACATTTTCATTTTCACACCACATTAAGGGCACTCACAGTTGACTAGACATGTGTTCAGTGTTATTCACAGCTCGGAGAGACGTGACCCTCTCGCTTCCTCCATCTTGCAGAGACTGAGTGAGGCACAACACTTCTGGGTTTTGTAGTCCCTCCCCCCTCCCACCAGCAGGGGCAGCAGAGAGAATGTGAACACTTTTTAAACATGAATAACTCTTTTATTTTTCATTGATGGGAAAAATCCTCTTGTCCTGCACAGCGGAGGGGGACTCTGAGTAAGATGGCCAAAAATCACAGCCGTAAGTGGCAGCGTTTTTTCAAAAATCATGAAACAGAAAACAGGAAGTGGTCAAGATCTTACTTTTAGTAATATATAGATATCATGAACAACAGCATAATCACTGCAAATTCCACTAGTCACTCACATCCAGCCTGATTATTGTCCTTCCACCACAACCCCTCTGTCTTATGTCAGTGAGATAGTTATGAGTCCATATGACCAAGCCACTGTTAATTCTGTGGATTTTAATCTTTTGGTTCAGCCTACCTTGATGAATAATGTAGTATGTGAAGTTTGGAATTAGTTCTGTTATTTCGCTTCATGCTGCCTACCTTTCACAGCCATATCTATACAAAATATTGAGGTATCACTTTCCCTACATAAGGAGATGACATTTGATGCTTGAAAATTCATACTCAATGAAGTCCTTGAAAATTACTTTATTTAATTCTGTAAACTTGGTCAATGTCCTTACGTTGAGGCAATGTTATAACTGTCTATCCATCTGTTAAGATGTTTCAACAGTGATATTTTTAGGATTAGTCAATGTTTTGCACTGTCGTACTTAGTAATTCATAGTTTAATGCAGTTGCCTAATCTACAAATCTTTTGAAAAACAGATTAACTAATGTACTCAGTGTTGAACCTGATGGCTCCAACGGATTGACATTAAGAACAATGAACACACAGCACGGAAACAGGCCTTTCACCCACTGAGTCCGCACCGACCAGCAATCCACGCACATTCCAAAGACGTACAGGTTTGTACATTAATTGGTTTGGTATAAAATGTAAATTGTCCCTAGTGTGTGTATCCTACACACACTAGGGACAATTTACGTTTTATACCAAGCCAATTAACAGACAAACCTGTACGTCTTTTGAGTGTGGGAGGAAACCGAAGATCTCAGAGAAAACCCACGCAGGTCACGGGGAGGAAATACAATCTCCGTACAGGCAGCACCCGTAGTTGGGATTGAACCCGTGTCTCTGGCACTGAAAGTGCTATAAGGCAGCAACTCTACCTCTGCGCCACACTAACTAACTAACGGAGTATCTCAAATTAAGACTTAAGAGGATATTAGATTTATGGGGAGTTGTCCTTGAAATAACTCAGACAGAATATTTCCCTAAGGTAGTGGAATCAAGACTGCTTCATGGGAAATGGCCACTACCCTGCATAACCGGAACCTCTCGTGGTCAAGGAACAATGATGCCATGTATTTGGCAGCTTACATCATTGCAAGAATATAATTGAATATAAATTCTGAGAGAAACTGTTTAACTCATCTTTGAAACATTGCAAATGGGCCAATATTGTTTTGGAGTAGTATGGCTGATTACACAACAAAAAGTGAGTTGAGAACAAACTCACAATAATTTTCCTTCAATAACGATACAATACGATACAATACAGTATAAGTTTATTCATCCCATGAGAGAAATTGATCTGCCAACGGTCATAAAACACAAAATACATGAAACATGAAATTAAGGTGATGAACGGAAAGGATTGGGGATGTGCAAAGTTTGGGGAGGGATGGGGGGGGGGGGTGGGGGGGGGGGGGGTGGGGGGGGGGGGGGGAGTCAGTCTATCTCCACAACAGAAGGTGTAGGAGTGGTTCAGTTTGATATCCACAGGGAAGAAGGATCTCCTGTGGTGTTCTGTGCTGCATCTTGGAGGAACCAGTCTTTTGCTGAAGGTGCTCCTCAGGTTGACCAGTATGTCTTGTCCAAGATGCTCCACAGTTTGAGAAGCATCCTCCCCTCCAAGACCATCTCCCATGAATCCAACTTCACCCCCAGAATGGAGCCAGCCTTCCTGATAAGTTTGTTGATTCTATTTGTGTCTGCGGCCTTCACCCTGCTGCCCCAGCACACGGCAGTGAATATGGATCACATGCAGACAGAATAGGATAGATTAACTTGGCATTGTGTTCGGCACAGAAACTGTGGGCCGAAGGGATTGTTCCTCTGCTGCAATGTTCTATGTTTATTTAATGTTGACATATTCCTGTTGCAATGTCTGCATATTATATGCCTCCTTTGCCCTGGAGCCTGTGCAATAGACAGTCATTTAGAATTATTTTACACAGTTTGTGCAGAAATATGATTGCTTGCATTTTTATCTACAATCTATTCTCAAATTAATTCCAAAATGACATTGGCTTCCTTTTATCGGATTTCCAACTTTTCAACAAAGTTAATTTGGTGTCAGTACCAATTTTTGAGTTAGTTTCATCTAAAATTTCATTTAGCATGACAAGCTAAGTCATCATTTGAAGAAATCTTGAGCCTGCTGTGCAACTAAGAATCAAAGATGCTCACAGCTGGAGTCTGGTGTAGCCACAAACAAGAAGCAGTGTTTCAACTTGCTATTAGTGCAGTGAATATAGTCTTCTTCTTGCGTATGGCGTGCAGAGCCTAAAGTTGCAGGTCAAGGGTAGACATCCAGGCCAGGACAGCATCAGTTACTGGGTGTGTGGCTTTGATGCCCCCAGGGAAAAGCCTCAGTGGGTAGTCATTCACGATGTGTGGGGTGGTCTGGTCTGGTTTGGATGTCCGCAGTCGCAATCAACCTTCACGTGATCCATCCTAGGTTCTTTTGAAATTGATTGGATAAAAAAAAAGATAAACACAAAATGCTGGAGTAACTCAGCGGGCCAGGCAGCATCTCTGGAGGGAAAGAATGGGTGATGTTGTGGGTACCCTCACTGCCTCAAAAAGGCTGGCAGTATCATCAAGGACCCACACCATCCTGGCCACACACACATCTCCCTGCTACCTTCAGGTAGAAGGTACAGGAGCCTGAAGACTGCAACGACCGGGTTCAGGAATAGCTAAATTTTCAACCTGCATTAAGGGCACTGAAGGTCACTAAAACCACTCACAATTTAGTAGACATGTGTTCAGTGTTATTCACAGCTCAGCCTGAGAATTGCAACCTCTCGCTCCCCCATCTTGCAGAGAACTGAGGCACCTCCACACTTCCGTTTTTTATAGTCCCTCCGGAAGCGGCATGACCTTCAGGAGAGAGAATCTCAACATTTTTTAAACACTAATAATTCTTTTATTTTTCATCGATGGGTAAAATCCTCTTGTCGTGCGTAGCGGAGAGGGACTCTAAGTAAGATGGCCAAAAATCACAGCCGTAAGTGGCAGCGTTTTTTCTAAAATCAATATACAGAACAACAGGAAGTGCTCAAGATCAGACTTTTAGTAATATAGATTTCAGTTTACCAGATTCTTTTGGAATTTTGTTACCGTTATTTGCACACCTGATATATAGCCCAGAGAAGATATCACAGGTTGTGAACTCAGAAAGTAACAAAAAGAAGTTGAACTACGCATAAGGCCAGAAATGTATGTTTCTCACACACATTACCTATGCCTCACTATGGGATACGGACATTGATTTCATGTGGACTGTTATTTTGGAAAGCCTTCTCAATATAGAATAGCTTCCAGTCCAAGAAAATGTATTCTGAGAAATTTTGGGGAGAGCTAGTAGCCATTTACACATTTCCCTCAAAACCCGAACCCCTGCTTTTGTGTTTGGAGGTGGAGGTACCATCGCTGAAATGACGTTATTGATTGGTTCCATGCACAGACAGTGGTCTGAGCTGCTTGGAGATAAAACAAGTTACTCAGAAAAGATAATAGGGTATATCTACTTTCTTTTGTTCCAAGTAATGTTTTTCATATCTGCTTCTTTCATGCTTTTTCCCCAGCGTCTTCAGAAATGAAGTATTCTCAGTTTTTTTTTAATAACTTTCTGCACTTAAGAGATTTATTTTTGTTTCAATGCCATTATTGATTTTGTGTCATCTCCTGTTCTATCGCTTCACTTTGGACTTCTCTTCCTCAGTTGATTGAATCTTGGTCACTGTTAACTTGAGGTTTGAGTTGCCTTGGGGGAGAATAACCAGTTCCTAGTGCTGTCTGTTGACTAATCTTTATCTTCTTACTTGCTTGGGACTTGAATTGAATTGAATTGAATACCTTTATTGTCATTCAGACCTTACGGTCTGAACGAAATTTCGTGCCTGCAGTCATACATACAATCATACAATAATAAACAACAATAAACACAAATTAACATCCACCACAGTGTATCCTCCAAGCACCTCCTCACTGTGGTGGAGGCAAAAATCTTAGGGTTACTTTGGGCTTTGTACAAATATACTAATATTGTTTTTTTATTTATTGACTTTATTTTTTGTTTATTATGTTATCTATTGAGGACCGTGTTTACAGCCCTGTTACGCTGCACAAATAAGAATTTCACTGATCTGTTTCACAAGTTCACAAGTTATAGGAGTAGAATTAGGCCATTCGGCCCATCAACTCCACTCTGCCATACAATCATGGCTGATCTCTGCCTCCTAATCCCATTTTCCTGCCTTCTCCCCATAACCCCTGACACCCATTCTAATCAAGAAAGTATCTATCTCTGCCTTAAAAATATCCACTGACTTGGCCTCCTCAGCCCCATCTGATTCCACAGATTAAATACCCTCTGATGAAAGAAGTTGTTCCTCACCTCCTTTCTAAAAGAGTGCCCTTTAATTCTGAGGCTATGACCTCTGGTCCTAAATTGTCCTACCAGTGGAAACATCCTTTTCGCAGAAAGACAATATATGATTACAATCGACCTATTTACAGCATGTAGATACATGATAAGGGAATAATGTTTAGTGCAAGGTAAAGCCAGAAAGGTCCGATCAGAGATAGTCTGAGGGTCACCAATGAGGTAGATAATGGTTCAGCACTGCTCTCTGGTTGTAGTTTGGATGATTCAGTTGCCTGATAACACCTGGGAAGAAACTGTCCCTGAATCTGGAGGTGTGCGTTTTCACACTTCTGTACTTTTTGCAAGAGGGAGTGGCCAGGGTGTGATTCGTCCTTGATTATGCTGCTGGTCTTGCTGAGGCAATGTGAGGTATGAATGGAGTCAATAGAAGGGAGGTTGGTTTGTGTGATGGTCTGGGCTGCCAAGATTAGAAAGTTCAAATTTCACATTGATAGGGATATAATCCAGCTCCTGTTCAACTACCCTTCAAAGATTTTAAAATATTGTTTTTATGGTATTATTTTTTTTCAATGCACTTAAATCGTTCTAAGAATCATTCCAATTTTTTCAATCATTAAAATAGTTTAAAACATGAAAAACAATTTAATGAATTAGCTGCAAAACTAGTTATAAACCAATGCTGCAATCAAGAGGCATCCTTCCAGGTAGTTGAATGAGTGAGTCTTGAGGGATATGAAATTAATGCAGGCAAGTAGGATTAGTAGAGATAGGCATGATGGTTGCCATTGGGCTATCGGCATGATAAAATAAAACTACAAAAGTGGCTGCAGTAAGATAATGGTTCTACAGGCATGAAAATACAGTAAATCAAATTTGGTCTGGGAAGCAATTATTTGGTGAGATGCAACAAGGCAAAGCAATGCACTCTAAACAGGATGCTACTGAGAGGATAGACAAAAAAAGCTTGAGTAACTCAACATGTCAGGCAGCATCTCTGGAGAGAAGGAATGGATGATGTTTCGGGTTGAGACCCTTCTTCAGATTAGCTATGGATAAGGGATAACCTGTCTGAAGAAGGGTCTTGACCCGAAACGTCACCCATTCTATCTCTCCGGGGATGCTGTTTGACCTGCTGAGTTACTCCAACTTTTTGTGTCAATCTTTGGTTTAAGCCAGCATCTGCAGTTCTTTCCTACACACTTGATACTGAGAGGAAATTTGTAGGAATGGCATCAAAGATGATTTTGCAGTCTGCTAAAGTTAAAACTTTGAGCGTTATTTTTTAAAGAATCATCAGCAGCAATAAAATGATGTCTAGACTGTGTACAAATTGTACGAGACACTGTGTCAAGTTCCACTTGACTGTCCCCATCAACATCAGGTAGAAAAAGATGGAAGCTCCATCTTAACTAACATCTGAAGTGGGGATCAGGGACATAGAGAATAATGGAGAGATAAAATTGGAAACATGCACCTCTGTGTACTGAGTCTGCATCGATCATCAACTATTTATTATGGGGTTACACAATATAACCTTCACTGCAAATTAGCTGAATAACTTCTAATCTTGTGTGTGGGCTTGATAAGAAGAAGGAAGACCTTATCAGGTACAATATGCAATTACAATATCAAGTTCAATCATGGTGATCTATCTCTCCCTCCTAATCTCCCTCCTAACTGCAGAAAGCGAATCACCTATTAAAATTTCCATTTAAAATTGCCACGGAAAAATGTAAGTATTTGGGTATTCAAGTTACTAGAAGATATAAATCATTATTTAATGCTAATTTTACACCATTATTAAATAAATTGAATGCTTTGATTAAATTCTGGAAAACGCTTCCGTTATCATTAATTGGCAGAATAAATGCTATAAAAATGATAGTTCTACCACAAATAATATATTTATTTCAATCCATACCAATATACTGTATATACCAAAACATTTCTTTTTTAAATTAGACTCTAATATTACCAATTTTATCTGGGACTATAAAGTACATAGAATTAAAAGAAAAAATGTGTGTAAACCCAAAGAGGTAGGGGGACTTGCACTTCCTAATTTTTTATATTATTATTGGGCAGTGCATATTAAGAATATAATTTATTGGTTGGACAGTCCTTCTCAACAGGTGGAATGGATAAGAATGGAGAAAGAGGATTGTTCTCCATACGATTTAGGAGCGATCCTCTTCTCCCCGATAAAACTGAACTACACATTATACAAGAAGAATCCAATTATACATAATACAATACGAATTTGGCAAGAAATAAAATTAACTTTAAAATTAAGAAACCTATCAGTGCTAACACCAATAGTGAATAATCCGGTATTTAAACCATCTCTTATGGATAAAACATACAGACAATGGGAAAGATTGTGAATTAAAAACGTAGGTGACATGTATGAAATGGGAAATCTATTATCATTTCAACAATTAAAATTTAAATTTAAACTGAATAACAACCAATATTTTAAATATCTACAGACATGTGACATTATGAAGAAATATATACCAAGATTTCACAGTATAATGTTAGATCCACTGGAAGAAGCAATGAATATTGAGGCGGACTCACAAAAATTAATATCATATCTATATAATAGTATTTTAAATAGAAAATTACCATCAACAGAGGCAATTAGAGAAGACTGGGAAAAAGAACTAACGATAAAAATTTCAAAAGAAACATGGGAAAAGTATTTGATATATATAAACATAAATGTTCGATTAATGCTAGACACAATTTAATTCAATTTAAAATATTACATAGATTACATTATTCAAAAACTAGGCTGAATAAATTTTACCCAAATATCTCTCCCATCTGTGATAAATGTCTTTCTCAAAATGCCAATATTACACATTATTTTGTTTCTTGCACAAAACTTCATAAATGTTGGTATGATATTTGATATATTCACAAATCTATTTAAGATAAAAATGGAACCCAATACGGAAATGATTATATTTGGAGTAATGGGAGACGGTAACAAATTAAACATACCCCAAAATTCATTCTTTAATTATGGGTTAATAACAGCAAAAAAACTCATACTTAAATTTTGGAAAAATGCTACGATACCAACGCTTAAAATGTGGATCAGTAATATGTCGGACACAGCACACTTGGAAGAAATGAAACTCCTCCTAATAGATAAGCAATTCTTAATGAGTTGGTCTCCATTTATTGATTTCTTGGATTCATGTGGTGCAACAGTATCGTAAAAATTAAAAGTTTCAGGTCTGGGTGAAAGATGATCAAGAATATAAAAAATTATCTCCTAGCGGTGATTTGATAATCTCCCTCCTGCTTTCTTTTCTTGCTTATTTATTTTCCTCACTATCTATTTTTCCCTCTTTTTATTCACACACACTAGTCTTTCCTCTATTCTTGACTATCTCTTTCTTTCTTATTTCTCTCTTTAAAAAAAAGGGAAGTTGGACAGAGAATGTAATATGTTAACATAATTTTGGGAACCTGTAAAAAGGTACCACTCTATTGTACTTACTTCTAATAAATAACATTTAAAAAAAAGGAAGAAGACCTTATCAGGTACAATATGCAATTACAATATCAAGTTCAATCATGGTGATCTATCTCTCCCTCCTAACCCCATTCTCCTGCCTTCTCCACATAACCTCTGACACCTGTACTAATCAACAATCTCTATCTCTGCCTTAAAAATATCCATTGACGGCGTCTCTAGCCTTCTGTGGCAAAGAATTCTACAGATTCACTGCCCTCTGACAAAAGAAATTCCTCCTCATCTTAGTAGAAGCTTAGTTCCTTGGACCGTTGCTATATAGAGGTACCTGGGAGTACTTGTTCATTTCTCCCTGAAGGTGGCTACACAGATGAATTTGGTCATGAAAAGGGCATTTGGTATGGCTGAGAAAAAGTGCAAGAACATTGGGCAGCCCTGTTGCAGAAGTACAAAACATTAGTCAGACACATTTTGAGTAACATGTACAGTTGTCGCACTATAGGAAGGGTTATGAAAACAATAGAGAGAGTACAGATGTGAATCACCACAATGTTGCCTGCAATAGAGGGTTGTAATTATTTGGAGTGATTAGATAGGTTGGACATTCTCAATGAACGGAGGAGGGTGTGGGGGTGAAGTTAAAGAGGATTATAAAATAATTTAGGGCACAGAAGTTTATAAAATAATCAGGCAGATAAGGTGGTCAAAAAGCCTTTGGGCACTTTGACCTTCATCTGTCAGAGTATTGAGTATAGAAGTTGGGAGGTCATGTTGCAGTTGTATAAGGCGTTGGTGAGACCGCATTTAGAATATTGTGTTCAGTTCTGGGCACCATGTTATAGGAAAGATATTGTCAAGCTTGAAAGGGTTCAGAGAAGATTTACGAGGATGTTGCCAGGACTAGAGGGTGTGAGCTATAGGGAGAGGTTATTACTCTATGACTATGAGCATTTACTTTGTCCGTTGCCCTTTATGATGTACATCTCAGTAAGGTTAGCATCTAGTTTATCCAACCTCTCCCCAAGACTCAAGCCTACAAGTCCAGATAACATCCTGGGTGAATCTTTTCTGCACCATTTCAAACTTCAAGACATCCTTCCTACAGAACTGCACAAGTGTGGTCTTATCGACGGCTTGTACAGTTGTGTTATGATGTCCCAACTTTTGTACTTAATACCCTTCCCAAAGAAGGCAAGTGCACCAAACATATTCGTCATCATCCCATCCACCTGACCTGTCATATGCAAGTGCTGCCCTGGTTCGACAGACCAAAATGCCACACCTAACACATGTCACATTTACATTCAATTTTACATTCCTTGGCCCACATTCCCATCTGATCTAGACAGTTGTAAATTCATTATTGATGTAATTGTTGTAAACTTCAATATCCTTCCTCACTATCCACTATACCACCATTTTGGGGACCAGTTTTATTTTGTTGGTGAATTATAAAGGTCATCGAAGAACGTTGATGTGAAACTTAGTACAGTAAAAATCCAATATTCCACTATCACATTATACAGAATTCAAAATATAGTAAATTGGGTCCCGGGTAAATTGAGATGTCTAAAATTATGAGAGGAATAGATCAGGTAGATGCACAGAGTCTCTTGCCCAGAGTAGGTGAATGGAATACCAGAGGACATATGTTTAAAGTGAAGGGAGAAAGATTTAACAAGAATCTGATTAATTTTCACACAAAGGGTGGTGGGTGTATGGAACAAGCTGCCAGAGGAAGTATTTGAGGCTGTGACTATCCCAACGTTTAAGAAACAGTTAGACAGGTACATGGATAGGACAGGTTTAGAGGGATATGGATCAAACGCTGGCAGGTGGGACTGGTGCCAAATATTCCAACACTCTGCTCAATACCACTCCTTATAAGTAATTAGGAGTCCAGATCTTGAATTATTAAGTATTGTGGAGGCGCAAACGTCGTGAATAAATTGATTCTTTATTCAGGCATTGTAGGTTGGTAATACATGCACGTTTAGCACTCTAACATAATAGTCGTTGTTGCTGAGAGGCTGTTGCCTTGTGGGCTTGACACTCTTATCAAGTGAGAGGAAGTGGAAGAGCAAGAAAGCGAGAGAGAGAAGGTCAGTTTTTATATACTAGGCCACACCCATATCCCGTGACTCCTTCCCATGACTGCCGAGATTTCACATAGCAGTAGTGGCCTAACCATTAGGTGCCGCTACAGGCCCCCTCCCCCCCCCCCCCCCCAGAACCGGAGGCAGATCGTGAGGGCAGACGTCGAAAATGGGTGCGGAAGCAAAATTGAGGGCAGCTCTTGCTGTGGGGTCGGCGACACCCTGGCGGTGAATCGGGACGGAGGTGTCCGCAGGGGCAGTCGACGCTCCGGCTGTGGGCAATCATGCCGAGGGGTGTCAGAAGACCAACGCAAAAACCATAGGACGGACGAGGGATAAACCAGTCATGTCGACCAGCAGGGGATCGTGAGAAAGACGTCAGCAACAACAAGAAACTAATAACAATACTAAGCTAAGGGCAGAGGTGGTGATGCTGATGGCGGTCGGGCTGCAGAGTCGCCACTGGACCAGAGATGACGCTGTTGATGGCAGTCAGCAGTTCATACGTTGCTTCAGGCTGGATGCGGCGGCCATTTTTGTAGTCGCTGGAGCGGCCATTTTTGTAGTCGCAGTGACGGCCATTTTTGTAGTCGCCACGGCGAAACCTGTGTGGCGCGAGAAGAAGGACATCTTCGGGCAACCGCCCCAGGTAGGCCCACCCTATCGGGAGGCTAGGCCTTGAGCAGCGGCCGGCGGGGTAATGGACGGCCCGCTCTCTATCCCCGCTCCCGAGGCCGTCAGGCGAGAGTCGTGAAGCTGGGGGTGAGGATTCACATAGCAGGAGTGGCCTAACCACTAGGTGCCGCTACAGTATCTTCCTTCTTAGGCCTTCTTTTAATTATTTTTTTTAGTTCATATTAAGCTGAACGTCTAACAGAAGTACAGTGTGAATGGTCCAAGCTCAAAGCATCTATGTAGACCTTTATTTTCTTGTGTGTGGAAGAATGAGAGATGACCTCCATTCAGGCTTACAATGTTCTGACAGGGCTTGGCAAGTTGTATGCAGGAAGGATATTGCCACTGGTTGATGAGTCTAGGACACAGAGCCAGAGAGCTAAAATACCAAGTAGACCACTTAGAACTGAGATGAGCAAAATATATCTCCACATGGTCATGAATGATTAAATTCTCAACCCCAGGTAACTGAGTCATTGTGTTCATTTAAAACAGCTAATTATAGCCTTCTTGAAATTAATTTAATTAGAGGAAATCGGGAAGGGGCTCGGCAATTACATTGAGGGAGAAGGTCAACGGTGATCTTGATGAATGACAGAATGCCCAAAGAGCCAAATGACCTACTGTTGATCATAGTTCTTACATTCTCATATTCTCGGAAGGCAAACGCTCCCAACCTACCTGGAACTATTGCACAATACCATCTCCTGGCCAAATCAAAATAAAAAATCCACGAGAAGACCCTGGAGGACGTGCATCACTCCCCATGCCTAGGGAGCAATGCCAAGCATCTTTGATGAATTTCGTCAGTACACTCTTCAGCCAATGTGGAGATCGGTGTTCGAAGAGCAAGAGCTTGAACCCAAACCCAATCTGATGAGTAACAATGAACCATGCCCTTCTGTATACTTGGAAGGCGACAAATAGCCTACAGTTGGCACCTCCAAGCACTGGAACAGAGATGCTGTCTGTCCCGCTGAGCTACTCCAGCATTTTGTGTCTATCAGTCGGGCATGACAACTACCCTGTCTGCAAAATCCTCCAACCCACTGGCAGAATAGTCAAACCAGCTTGGACAACTGATTTCATTCAATCACCCCACCTTCAAGTTTAAACCTAACTAGTTTCAGTTGATAGTCTATGGCATGTATATACCAAACAGCTGACTCCTAGGAGAAGCACTGTACTCCCTCACAGCAAGACACCTTCTGGGGAACTGAATTACGTAAAGGATGTTTCAAATGGTTATTGTGAAAATATAACATCCTCGCAAACTTGTGTAAGCTATGGAACACAGGTGTCCAGGAAGAGTAAGGTGACATATCTCAATGATCACTAAAGGCCATGGTGATGAAGTGCTTTGATAGGTTGGTCTTCTTCTTGCGTTTGCGGCAGCAAAAGTCCGCAGCAGGGTGATGCCATCCGTTTCGACATCCGTAGGTGCCCACACTAAAAAGGGTGCATGCTCCGGGTTGGCGCCAAGCTGCGGCGCTGTTGCTGTCTCTGTGTGTTGTCATTCACCTGACTGAGGTCAGTTGACAGGGCTCACCACGGAGAAATCGACAACATGAGCCCCGAGAGGTTGGTTATGGTGCATATCAACTCCTACATCAACAACAACCCTAATTTGAGGAAGGACATTCTTGCTATTGAGGGAATGCAGCGTAGGTTCACGAGGTTAATTCCAGGGATGGCGGGACTGTCATACAATGAAAGAATGGAGTAACTGGGCTTGTATTGACTGGAATTTAGGATGAGAGTGGATCTTGTAGAAACATATAAAATTATTAAGAGATTGGACAAGCTAGGTGCAGGAAACATGCTCCCGGTGTTGGGGGAGTCGAGAATCAAGGGGCACAGTTTAAGAATAAGGGGTAGACCATTTAGAACTGAGATCAGGTAAAAAAAATTCACACAGAGAGTTGTGAATTTGAATTGAATTGAATTGAATACCTTTATTGTCATTCAGACCTTACGGTCTGAACGAAATTTCGTGCCTGCAGTCATACATACAATCATACAATAAAAAACAACAATAAACACAAATTAACACCACCACAGTGTATCCTCCAAGCACCTCCTCACTGTGGTGGAGGCAAAAATCTTAGGGTTACTGTCTCTTCCCTCCTCTTCTCCCTCTGCGCTGAGGCGATTCCCCACCGGGCGATGGCACAAACAATCCCGCGGCTCACCGAACCACGCGAACGGGCCGGTTCAAACACCGCGGCCCGGGGTGGTCGAAGCTGCCGCCCTCCAGTCCAGCATACGCAGCCGCTGGCCCGCGGCTGAACCCCGGACTCAGGTCACCAGAACGCCGTCCCAGCCACCGAGCACCGTTCCAGCCCCGAGCCGGATCGTCCTCACGTGAGTACCGTTCCTCCCTCGGGCTGGGCCACTCCGACGGGAGTGCCGTTCCTCCCTCGGGCTGGGCCACTCCGACGGGAGTGCCGTTCCTCCCTCGGGCAGAGTTGTGAATTTGTGGAATTCTCTGCCTCAGAAGTGGTGGCCGATTCACTGGATGCATTCCAAAGAGTTAGATAGGGCTAGCGGAATCAAGGGGTATGGGGAGGAGGCAGGAACAGGGTACTGATTGTGGATGAAGAGCCATGATCACATTGAATGGCGGTGCTGGATCGAAGGCTGAATGGCCTACTCCTGCACCTTTTGTCTATGTACCTATGACGCACTACAATTTGCCTATCGCCACAATAGATCAAGGGAGGATGCAATTTCACGGGCTCTTCACTCTGCATGGGACCATTTGGATAATAAAAACACATTAATCAGACTGTTTTTCATAGTCTACAGCTCGATGATTAACACCTTTGTTCCTTCCAAACTGATTAACACATTCAGGGGTCTGGGTCTCTGTATATTCCCCTGCAAGTGGATCCTCGACTTCCTCATCAACAGACCACAATCTGTAGGAATTGGCAGCAACACCCTCCTCGATAACCATCGACACAGGAGCACGTCAAAGCTGCGTGCTCAGTCCCCTGCCCCACTCACTCTATACTCATGACTGTGTGACTAGACACAGTTCCAACTCCATCTTTCAATTCGCAGATAGCATGACGATTATTGAACAATTCATGGATGATGTTGTTGTGTCAAAGTATAGGAGTGAGACTGATGGCTGACCGAATGGTGCCTGAATGGTGCCTGAACAACAACCTTGCTCTGAATGTGTAGGAAGAACTGCAGATGCTGGTTTAAACGGTGGCCGATTAGGAAAAGGGGAGATGCAGCGAGACCTGGGTGTCATGGTACACCAGTCATTGAAAGTAGGCATGCAGGTGCAGCAGGCAGTGAAGAAAGCGAATGGTATGTTTTCACACAGAGAGTGGTGAATCTCTGGAACTCTCTGCCACAGAGGGTAGTTGAGGCCAGTTCATTGGCTATATTTAAGAGGGAGTTAGATGTGGCCCTTGTGGCTAAAGGGGTCAGGGGGTATGGAGAGAAGGCAGGTACGGGATACTGAGTTGGATGATCAGCCATGATCATATTGAATGGCGGTGCAGGCTCAAAGGGCCGAATGGCCTACTCCTGCACCTATTTTCTATGTATCTATGTATCTATGATAGAGTTATTGAACGGGTCTGACAGCATCTCTGGAGAAAAGGAATAGGTGATGTTTCAACCTGAAACGTCGCCTATTCCTTCTCTCCAGAAATGCTGTCTGACCCGTTGAGTTACTCCAGCTTTTTGTGTCAACCTTGCTCTCAATGTCAGTAAAACCAAGGAACTGATTGCTGACTTTAGAAGAGAAATGCCAAAGATCCACAAACATGTCTTCAACGTCGGAACGGTGATGGAGAGAGTCAAAATCTTCAAATTCCTGAGTGTGCCTATCTCTGAAGATCTGCCCAGGACCCAGCATACTGATACAATCATAAAGAAAGCCCATCAACATCTCTACTTCCTTAGAAGATTGAGGACATTAAGTATGCTGACAAACACTCTCTTGAACTTTCACAGGTGTACAGCAGAGAGCATATTGTTCAAGAAGGATCTGCAGATACTGGAGAATCGAAGGTAGACAAAATTGCTGGAGAAACTCAGCGGGTGCGACAGCATCTATGGAGCGAAGGAAAGAGGCAACGTTTCGGGCCGACACCCTTCTTCAGACTGATATTGCAGAGAGCTTATTGACTGGTTGCATTACAGCTTGAATTCCCATTAACAAAGGAGATTGCAAATAAAGGTGAACACTGTCCATCATGGGTATTGACCTCCCCTCTATCAAAGGGATCTATAGGAGGAGCTGCCTAAATAGGCAGGTAGCATCATCAAGGATCCACACCACCCTGGCCACACTTTCATTTCATTCCTGCCATCGTGAAGAAGATATAAGAACATGAAAACTGATGTCCAGTTCAGGTTGAGCTGCTTCCCTACAACCATCAGACATTTGAACGCTATGAACTCCAACTAAACTACCAACTCCGATCTACAAACTGCCTTGTTTGCATGAGGGACTTGGCGGGCAGTGGTTCAGTCTATGCATTGTTTTGTTTGATTGTTTCTATCTATTAAATTTATTTCTGTTGTTTATTATGATGTCCACTAAGGATTATGTTCACATATCTGTTGTCTTGCTGCAAGTAAGAATGCCATTGTTTCGTTTCGGGACATATGACAATAAAACACTCTTGACTCTTGGAAAAGGAACATGTGCGAGAAGGCACCAAGTGTCTGGAGGAATGCAGAACCTCCAAAGCAATCCACTTGCCAACCTCAACAAGAACCATCTGTAGTAAATCCATGGATTCTGCTCAGCAATCATCAGCCAGCTCCGAACACAGAGAATTGAAATCAAAGCAAAATTCTCCATCCTAACAGGCTTCCTAAGATATTTAATTTGAATATAATTTGGGATACATTGCAGGAACAGGCCCTTCGGCCCACAGAGTTCGCGTCCACTAGCGATCACCGCACCTTAACTATCTTACACACACTAGGGATAATTACATTTATACCAAGCCAAGTACATTTAAAAATTAATAGCATGTAATAACGCTTCAGCAGTTTCCAAAGCTAAGCTATAGTGCATGCCAAATTTTGCAATTAACTAATGAAATATTGCAGCATGGGCTTCCTTCTTCAATGGTAAATTAATTTGTAAGCAGAGCTTAGATTTGTGAGACTCAAAAACATTGTTCCATAGATCAGAGCAACAGCAAGTCTGCTCAGAAGTTTCATTCCACAGACAACTGTCATTGTGTAGGTTCACTTCTCTAATCTAGCTGTGGGTTTAGTTTAGTATAGTTTTGTTTAGAGATACAGCATGGAAACAGGCCCTTCAGCCCACCGAGTCTGTACCGACCAGCGACCCCTGCACATTAACACTATGCTAAATACACTAGGGACAATTTACACTTATACCAAGCCAATTACCCTACAAACCTGTACGTCCTTGGCGTGTGGGAGGAAACCAAAGATTTCGGAGAGAACCCACGTGGTCACGTGGAGAACGTACAAACTCCGTACAGACGGCACCCATAGTCAGGATCGAACCCGGGTCTCTGGCACTGTAAGCGCTGTAAGGCAGGAACTCTACTGCTGCGCCACCATGCACGTGGGTGTTCTTACAGCAGAATGCTGGAATGGTTGAATGAAAGTTCTTGACCCAAAATATCATCTGTCCATTTCACTCCTCAGATGCTCCCTGGCTTGCTGAGTCCCTCAGGCACTGCTATTCGCTCAGGAATCCAGCATCTACGGTCTCCTGAATCTCCATATCGGAATCTATGTTTGCCTCTCTAGTTAACCAATTTCATTTCACACGGATGGGGTTTGCCATCTGGAACTTGTTGCTTTAGAAAGTGGTGGAGGCAGGGACGCTCATACATTTAAGAAGCATTTGGATGGGCACTCGAATGGCCAAGGTACAAAGGGCTACCAAACATGTGTTGGTAAATGGGATTTGTTTAGATGGATACCTCCATGCATTTACAGGGCAAAGGGCCTGATTCTATGCTGTGGGACTCTATAACCATGTCAATAAAGGTTCCCAGATGGTTCCCAGATGTTCCAAGTCAAAGAAGATTAGCTGATGGCAGCAATGGATGAAAACTGTGGAGCAATGGATGATATTGGCAGCAGATCATACTGGCAGACTCTTTTTAGCTACATGCAGTGAGATGGGCAAATCTAATAAAGCTTCCAATGGAACTGTTCATCATCCACATCTTTCATAGATCCAGACAGGGTTCACTGGAGTAGTCTTTCTTCGGAAGGGAAAACTTCTGTAAATCAACATACACAAAAACAACAATTATAACCTTTCTGTTGATACAACTGAGAGAGTGACTGTAGGAGACTAATGTCCCTGTCCCACTTAGGAGACCTAAACAACAACCTCTGGTGACCTTGCCCGCCACCCAAGGTCGAGGTGACCTGCAACCTGCTATCACCTCCAACGCATATGTTGAAAACCTTCCTCGACTATGAAGAAAACTGGCTTTGACTAGACCTGCGATGAAAAAATTATCGATTTTTAAAACGGCAACCTATTTTAAGTTGAGGCCGGTTTTAATCATGATGAAAAAATAGCAGCAACCTAGATGAAGCCTCAACCACTGAAACCAGTTTTGACCATTAGGAAGAGTGACCAAAACCTACGATGACCTCATGAAAACCTTGGGTGGCGGGCAAGGTCACCAGAGGTTGCTGTTTAGGTCTCCTAAGTGGGACGGGGGCAACATCTTTTAGCGTGAAACTGAGGAGCATCCTGGACAATCCAGCTCACCCCCTCCATGACACACTGGTCAACCTGAGGAGCACCTTCAGCAACAGACTGGTTCCACCAAGATGCAGGACAGAACGCCACAGAAGATCCTTCTTCCCTGTGGCTATCAAACTGAACCACTCCTCCACCTTCTGTTGTGAAGATAGACTGACTCCCCTCCCCTCACCCTCACCCCCCCCCCCCCCCCCCCAATCTTTACGTCCCCAATCCTGGACATCCCACTCGTCACTTGAATTTCATGTTTCATGTATCTTGTGTTTTATGTGTAAGAAAGAACTGCAGATGCTGGTTTACATTGAAGATAGACACAGAAAGCTGGAGTAACTCAGCGGGGCAGGCCGCATCTCTGGAGAGAATGAATGGGTTGTGTTTATGACTGTTGGCAGAACAATTTCCCTCTTGGGATAAATAAAGTTATATTGTATCGTACTTAAGAACTGTTTTTTTTATCTCAATCATTTTTACTGGCACCATTTAAAAAATAATTTCTTTAAACTGACTTCAATTTCAAGTGATCTCGTAGATGGACCTGAAAAAAACTTCTGTGTCCTTGGACTACTTTTCTGTCTGGATTACAAGGCAGGTAACATAATGCCTGCATCGTCATGCAGTAATGTGGACAATGAACACCATCATCCTGAGGTCACAGGTCACATTCATTGTGACCCTCAGCAAGGAATCAATTTCTACTTTTTGGAAGTTTTGAAACTTGCGCATTTTTTCACGGTTTTGATTCCCAGACAGAACTGAAAGAGAAAAGTCTTTCTTTTAAGCTGACTACATACAACCCAATGGTATGATTATTGACTTCTCTAACTTCAAGTAACCCTTGCTTTCCGCCCTCCCACCATCCCTCCCCCATCCTAGTTCTCCGACCAGTCTGACTGTCCTCCTGATTGAAATTTATCTCTGTACGCCTCATTGTCACCTTCCCCTGGTTAACTGATTCTACATTTTCCTTGAGCTTTGTCCACTTTGATCTCTCGTTTTCACACCATACCCTTCCATATCTCTATGTCTCCCTCTCCCCTGACCATCAGTGTGAAGGTCTCGACCCGAAACATCACCCATTCCTTCTCTCCAGAGATGCTGCCTGTCCCGCTGAGTTACTCCAACATTTTGTCTCTGTCAAGGTTTCTTACTATGTAATTATTCATTTATTGGACTCAAAATGTATAATCAGACACTCAAGTTGAATTCAATTCTTTGTCTATGCTACAGTTATGCATGACCCAGGATGAACAGCAAGAGGCTTAAGTTTGCAACACTACTTTAGAATATAACACAATAAATAAACCCTTGATTTATAATGGATTTGCTGATAGCGGACTGAATCTGTAGAAGAATGGTTTTGTTGTTTAACAGAATGACCACGTGATAGATGGTGTTTTTGAACCATTTAGCTTTGTTTAGTTTCAAAATAGAGGGTGGAAACACTGAGTCGGTGCTGACCAGCGATCTCCCTAGTTCCATCCTACACACTAGGGACAATTCACAGTGTGTGGGACAGAACGACTGCCGTGGTTCTGCCTTTCCTCTAACATTGCAAATACATTGTGACATTGCAGGCTTCTGCCAGGTGTTCTGCCCCTCACCAGAAGGACACACAGGCCTGCAGTCCAACTGTCTCCAAGTCACCACCACAGTTGCTGCTCCACAGCACGAGAGACCCAGGCCCGAACCTGGGTGCCAAGGCACGCCAGCTCCACCGCACACACTGGGGACAACTGGACTTGTATTCACTGGAATTTAGAAGGATGAGAGGATATCTTATAGAAGCATATAAAATTATTAAGGGATTGGACAGGCTAGATGCAGGGAAAATGTTCCTCATGTTGGGGGAGTCCAGAACCAGGGGTCACAGTTTAAGAATAAGGGGTTGGCCATTTAAGACTGAGATGAGGAAAACAAATTTCATCCAGAGAGTTGTGAATCTGTGGAATTCTCTGCCACAGAAGGCAGTGGAGGCAAATTTACCGGATGTAGTCAAGAGAGAGTTGGATGTGGCTCTTAGGGCTAACAGAATCGACGGATTACTGATTCTGGATGATCACATTGAATGGCGGTGCTGGCTCAAAGGGCTGAATGGCCTACTCCTGCACCTATTGTCTATGTATCTGTGACCCACTACAATTTGCCTATCACCACAATAGATCAAGGGAAGAGGCAGTGGTGGCCAATTCACTGGATGTGGCTCTTAGGGCTAACAGAATCAATGGAGTACTGATTCTGGATGATCACATTGAATAGCAGTGCCGGCTCGAGGGGCCGAATGGCCTACTCCTGCATCTTTTTTCCATGTTTCTATGTTAACTCAGGGTGTAGGATAGAACCAGCACCCAAAGGAAACCCACATGGCCGTAGGGAGCACCCAAGGTCAGGAACGAACCTGGGCCCCTGGTGCCGCGAGGCAACGGATCCACCAGCGATCTGCAGAACCCGCACAACCCAGACAACCCACCGAAACCAACCAACCCACAAAGCTGCACGCCTCCACAATGTGGGAGGAAACCCAATCCTTCTGACGGAACCAAGCTGCCGCAGGGAACACTCAAGGCCACGATCAAACTCGGGTCTCTGGCATCCTGAGGTAACATCTCTACCGCAGTGTTTAGCTTAGTTTAGTTTAGTTTCGCGCAGAAACAGGCCCTTCGGCCCAACGGGTCTGCACCGACCAGTGATCCCAGCACATTAACAATATCCTACACCCACTAGGGACAATTCTTACATTTGCCAAGCCAATTAACCTACAAACCTGTACGTCTTTGGAGTGTGGGAGAAGATTCACCAAAGATCTCGGAGAAAACCCACGCAGATCACGGGGAGAATGTGCAAACTCCGTACAGACAGCACCCGTAATCGGGATCGAACCCTGGTCTAAGGCGCTGCATTCGCTGTAAGGCGGCAAGCAACTCTACCACTGCGCCACCGTGTCTACCCCGTGCTGTCACAAGGTATTCTGTGTCCTTTATTGTTTATTGTGTGGTGTGTGTTTATTCGCAGATTTTCCAATAGTGCTGTACATATTAACCCTCTTCTGAAGAAAGGTCTCGACACGAAACATCACCCGTACCTTCTCTCCAGAGATGCTGCCTGTCCCGCTGAGTTACTCCAGCATTTTGAGCCTTCCTTCGATTTAAACCAGCATCTGCAGTTCCTTCCTACACATATTAAATCCCTTGTTCAGTTATAGTGGATAATTGATAATAATGGATACCATCTCACCCAGTGTGGCCCGTTATAGCGTGGGGTTTCTCTACAACATTTTGTCTATGATTTTAATAACTTTGAAACTTGAAAGATACAAGATGGCTCCAGAAATGTGGTGTATCTTGTATACGGACTTCAGTGTAATCTACTAAACCTATACTCCTGCACTTAAACATGATGGTGCCTATGTATAGGAAGATTTTTACTGAACTGTATGCAACATAAAGAGTTACACCTGATGATAAAGTACCATTGAATTGAACCATTGAGCATTCATAACAGTGGGACTGCAAGATAAAGGGAATATTTCATAAGGTCATAAGGGATAGGAGCTGAACTAGGCCATTCAGCCCATCAAGTCTACTCCACCATTCAATCATGGCTAATTTTTCTCTTCCCCCTAACCCCTGCCTTCTCCCCATAACCCCTGACACCCATACTATCAAGAATCTATTTATCTCTGCTGTAACAAATATCCATTGACGACCTCCACAGCCTTCAGTGGCAAAGAATTCCAGAGATTCACCACCCTCCGACTAAAATTCCTCCTCATCTCCTTCCTCTGGTCCTAGACTCTCCCACTAGTGGAAACATCTTCTCCACATTTACTCTATCCAGGCCTTTCACTGTTCATTAAGTTTCAATGAGGTCCCCCCATATCCTACTAAACTCCAGCGAGTACAGGCCCAGTGCCATCAAATGCTCATCATATGTTAACCCACTTATTCCTGGGTCATTCTTGTAAACCTCTTCTGGACCCTCTCCAGAGCCAGCATGTCCTTCCTCAGATATGGGGACCCAAAATTGCTCCCAATACTCCAAACATGGCCTGATCAGCACCTTATAGAGCCTCGGCTCTATAAATTCCTTACACCTGCAAGATTATATTTCCTGACACCTCTTTGCTCAAGTTTAATCTTCTCCTGTAATTCCAGTGTCTAGGTTTTACAGTTAACTTTGTGATGAGGAACTAAACAAACTCAAATGTCCAATGCAGCACAACAGGTTATTTCAAGGGTCGTTCCAGACTTGACAGATAACTACTACAGTCTCGAGAGTGGTTGATTACATGGCACTGTGCTTAATGAAGTTGAAGCGCTAAGCTTAACAACACCAATTTAGACCCATATACATAACAATAATCAAAAGTGAAAATATGTCTTATAAGTGATTCATTCATCTACAATGGATAGGAAAACTGTCATTTCATTGATCAACAATCTGATTGCTAGACCCATGATAATTCCAACCAATATTTGCTTTCATATAACAACTCCCAACCCATTGAATTTATATCAAGCCAATAAGACAAGTGAAGCATTCGGTAACAATAATCTAAGAAGCATCCCTAGAAACTCAATAGCCTCCCTCTTGATAAACAATCGTTGATCACACAATCTTCACAAATCATTGCTTTGCTTACATTTTCTTTTCCTATCCATCTTTATTGCAAGTACTTGCAAGTACTTCTACCTCCAAATACTTGAAATACAGTATCCGCAAGACTACACTTGAATCTCATGTATTTTATTTTTCGTTTAGTGAGAAACACGGCAGAAACAGGCCCTTCGGCCCACCGTGTCCCCACCGACCAGCGATCCCTGCACACTAACACTACCCTACACAAACAAGGGACAATTTTACATGTTACATTTATACCAAACCAATTAACCTACAAAGCTTTGGAGGTGGAAGGAAACCGAAGTTCCTGGAGAAAACTCACGTAGGTCACCGGGAGAGCGTGCAAACTGGGTACAGACAAGCACCCCAGGTCAGGATCGAACTGGGGTCTCTAGCACTGTACAACAGTAGCTCTACCGCTACGCCACCATCCCACCCTACTTTTACTCCTGAAAAGTATTGACACACTATTATAAATTTATAAATTGCATTTCAAGTGTCTTGCATACAATTCATTTAATTCTTCTTGATCCAGTGTTCAATATGCTCAGCTGCACCATTCTTCTCTATTGTATAAATTAGAGGGACAGCATTTGCTTCTTCTTCTTTCGTGTGGCGTGCATGCACAGCCTAAAGTTGTTGGACAACTTGTTCTATGTGATAGTAAGATTAAACAAGAACTTACCCGTTTGAAGTCTGATCTTTATTTTATGAGGAGTTACGATGAGGGATTACGTGAAGAGCCCGCTAGCACACGTGCACATCAACCTTCAAAGCAGCGATGTGGAGTCACAGACAGGAACCGATTGATCCGAGAATAGTAAGATTCAAGAAACTAGAAGTACCTGCTAGTTTTATGAGGAGGGGTTGGGAGCAGAGGGCACGTTCTCCCTGCAGCCCTTAGAGACTTCACCCTCGCTTTATCCATATTGCTGTAACAAGGCAGAACAAAAATTGACCGCAGACTAAGCTCCAGAACTTACCTGGGGTCTTTTAAATTGAACCGCTGGTGGAGCCAGCGTGCCATGCGTTTGACGTAATGATGTGCATGCGGGCTGGCAGGCTCTTCATGTAGTCACTCACGTGACTCCGAAGTAAAATCTTCCGTTTGTGTACGTCGAGTTGATTGCATTAGGCGAAACAGGGCGGACCACGTGAAGGTTGTAATCTTCCACCACACAGCATTTGCTTAGATCCACTTACTTAGAAGACATTTTATCACAGGTAAAGCTGAGACAATTCAAGACCCAACGACATTTGTGTGATGGCATTTCATTAAACAGTCCAAATAATAAAAGCTGGTGACTCAAGAAAATGCAGATGCTGGAATCTTGAGCAAAAAAAACAAACTGCAGGAGGAATTCAGTCATATGCAAACTGGAAAATCACAGCACATATTCTGCTTGGCTATCCTGCAATCCACCAGCATGTTTACTGAATTCTTCAATTTCAGGAACCCTCCTCCCTTCTTCTCAGCTAACAAATCTCACCCCATGATTATCTTTCTTTCCACTCCCCCACCCCGTCACTCAGTTTCTTTCACCTCCTCCACCCCATTAACCTGCACCATCCTTCACCCCTATTTCTATATTTCACTCAGCAGCTTTATAGAAACATCGAAAATAGGTGCAGGAGTAGGCTATTCGGCCTTTTGAGCCTGCACTACCATTCAATATGATTATGGCTGATCATCCAAAATCAATACCCCGTTCCTGCTTTCTCCCCACATCCCTTGATTCCGCTAGCCCTAAGAGCTCTATCTAAATCTCTGTTGAATACATCCAGTGAATTGGCCTCCACTGCCTTCTGTGGCAGATAATTATTTTCTTATCAAATTCCACCCTTTGCTCCCTTTTGCCCTCACCAATTATCACCCCTAGCCTTGGTTACTATCTACACCCTTCCCTATCTCACCTGCTAAATCAATCCCTCCTTACCTTCAAACAAATGATACAGCTATCATTTGCCAGCTCTTGACCCAACCCTTCCTCTCACCTCTTTCTGCAGCTATCTTCCCTTTCCTCCATCAGTCTGAAGAAGTGTCCTGATCCAAAATGTCATTTGTCCACTCCATGCACAGATGATGATTGATTGTGTAGGAAGGAACTACAGATGCTGGTTTACACCAAAGATAGACACAAATTGCTGGAGCAACTCAACGAGACAGGCAGCATCTCTGGAGAGAAGGAATGGGTGATGTTTAGGGTCGAGACTGAAGAAGGGTCTCAACCCGAAACGTTACCCATTCCTTTTCTTCAGAGATGCTGCTTGGCCCGCTGAGTTACTCCAGCATTTTGTGTCTATCTTGTTTAACTAAATGTCAGATTGAGAGATCCTGAATTGAAAATGTATAAACAGCTACAATTAAGCTAGATTCAGTCACATACAGTAGCTCATACAAAGCACGGGCCATAAAAATCCCAGACATCTAATTCACTTTCATATCTTCAGTATTAAAAAAGTTATGGCCATTTTCATACTCGGAAATTGGCATCTTGTTCCCTATTGCTTTTTCATTGACTTAACACAAAAGCTGTGATCGAGAACATTTAAAAGCCCATAACTTTCTTAATATTTAAGAGAACTGAAAGAAATGTTCAGTTATTATAGATTGAAGCATTCTGAAACAAATATGAAACAATCTTACTTAGATGACTTGAAATTAAAGCATATAATTAGTTAACCTAATTGTAGCTAATTTCAAAATTCAATTACTAGATCTAAACATCTATCCATTTCTTAAGAATAGATTAACATTTTTAAATAGCCTAAGTGCCCAAATAACATTCACACAAGAATTCAGTATATCACATAATTTTTAAATCTCATTGTCATGGGTTTATAGGCCAAATGGAAGGAAATTAATGTTTAATCCCTGTAAATTAATGGCCATTTAAATCAACTTGCGAGTGGGATTTTTAGTAACGGGACCATTTGGAACTTTGAGGTTGCGGTGATTTAGTCCCAATATCTGCAGCAAATACACTGCCGGTTCTTCGGGGGGAAAAAATCACCGTTTCGCAACTTAAAATGTTAATTAAATGCATCTTAAGAAACACTTTTATACA
Organism: Amblyraja radiata; assembly: GCF_010909765.2. Lineage (NCBI taxonomy): Eukaryota > Metazoa > Chordata > Chondrichthyes > Rajiformes > Rajidae > Amblyraja > Amblyraja radiata. The sequence continues at coordinate 13,696,386 of NC_045961.1, forward strand.
TAAAAATAAACAACTTTCTTGTACCTGTCCCCTACATAAAATCCGGCCCCGTTGTCGGCATTGACGGTTTTAGAAGTTGATTTTAAATGACTACAGCGATTAACTTGTCAGGCTAATTATTTTTTAAAACACACAGAACGGCCGTCGGAACGATTCTTTAGCAAAATCTTGCACTCCAACAAATAAAATCCAGGACCAGGTCAGAAAAAAAAACGCGTTTTAACCCCCCCCCCCCCTCCCCTCAAACGCGCCAAAATCGCGCACACGGCCAGTGGCAGAATTGCAGCGCCGCTGAAGGTAAGTATTGTAACATACCTAATCTATCCTACAAAGGTGCAGTATCTATTCTTGAACTGCATTTCACAGGTACCTGTTGACTCCAAGCCTATAGAAAGGCATGAGGCATCCACAATTGATGAGAGGCACTGAAGTCTACCACAGCCAGCACAGGAGAAGACATTTCTGGTTTCTCTGGTAAGAGGAAATAGATTGGTTTGACAAAATTGGGATTGAACAATGAATAAACTGCCTTCCTGGAATGTGAAATTTCACTATTACCTGAGGAGACAGAAAGCATTGAGAGACCACGGTCCATCAAAAAGCTCAGGACCTAAGGATAGGTGGTGGTGAGTTTAGGCACCTTGATAGCTTTGACATGCTTGGGTTCTTTGGTGCAATAAATGTCATCCAAAGCCCTATGAATGAGAGTTCTTCTTGCTTATGGCGTGCACAGCCTAAAGTTGTAGGTCAACCTGTGCTACTTGATCTTGTTTGTGCATGTCGGGTTGATTGCATTAGTCGAAACAGGGTGGGCCGCATGAAGGTTGCAACCTCCCCCCCCCCCCCCTGAATGAGAGTTGAAAGGTAAGATGGGGCAGCCAATAATGTTTCAAAGACCTCCTCAAGCACATGTTTGACCTTAACATATGCACCCTTGATTCCCATTCCATCTGGCCTTTTTTTAGTTTTTAATTTAGTTTAGAGATATAGCGTGGAAAACAGGCCCTTCGGCCCACTGACACCAGCACAATCCTCATACACTAGGGACAATTTACACTTATACCAAGCCAATTAATCTACAAACCTGCACATCTTTGGAGTGTGGGCAGAAACCGAAGATCTCAGAGAAAATCCACACAGGTCACGGGAGAATGTTCAAACTCCGTACAGACTTTTATTGCACTCATTTGTTAGACAAATGGGAGAGCGGGTTTCTACATAGCAATACATTTCAAAAATGTAGAATCCTCATGTAATCATTGTGTCATGAGAATACTGTATAAACATGCCTTGGGCATTGTGAATCTAGAAACATTTTGCATTATCTCAGAATGTTTCCACTGCGTCCTATGAAGGCTTTGAATAAACCATCTTGTTTGAGAAACTCACCACTGTTGTACGAGATGTTATATTTTGAAACTCAGGGTACAGGTTAAATACAAAATTCATTCCGACATTATTGTTACACATACAGAGGGACAGTGAAAAGCTATCCAAACAAATTAGATAATCCTGTACATAGATACAATCAGGCCATGTTTAAGTACAAGAGGCAGAGCAGAGTACATTTAATTTTGGGATCCTGGAAATATTGTACCATGTCACATATTTCACGAGTCATCTCTGAGTAAAGACAGACATGTATCAGCATTGACTTTGACCAATGGAGGACGAAAATACTTGAAGGTCAAAGACTTATCGCCTACTGATCAAGAATGATCCTTTCTCTCTTATTTGCTTCTAAGACCAGCATCACCAACAGCAAACACCTCAAGGCACTAGAAAGGTACAACCATTGTTGTCTTTGCAAAATTCATCAAATTCACTGCTATAATAAGAGGATCAACTTTAGCATACTCTCCCAGGCCAAGATGTCTATAGCTGAAGGCCAAATTACACTCTGTGCTCATATCGGGCTGGTCACATTGTGCATAGGACTGAAACTGTATTCCTGAAATGGACATCCTATTTTGAGTTCTCAAACTGGGTTGGCAGGTGGACAAATAAGAATATTCAAGGATGTGGTCAAAGCCTTCCTTCTGAAATGCAAAATCGCCACTAACCCGTGGGAATTCTTCATCCATCACTGCTCAAAGTGGAGAATTGAGAACCTCAGACACATGTACAAGAGGACATGGCAGCCCTGCATTAATGGCAGAAGGAGCATATCACCTCACATATTAGATACCCCACCCACTCCATCACACACATTCTGCCCCATCTGAAGAAGAACGCAGTTCCTCGTTGGCCTCATCAATCTCCTGAGAATATACAAAACTCGAGTGTGAGAAAGTCACCTTGAACCAAAGGACTGTTGAAGGAGAAGGATGAAGGCAGCGTACCATCTTGATACTTTTATGAGATATTGAATTCTAGATGGTGTAACGGAAGGAGATGGTCACTTGATTTGAAATTCGTATGGTCATAGGTTCATATGTTCTAGGAGCAGAATAAGGCCATTTGGCCCTCAATAATGGCAGATCTATCTTTCCCTCGCAACCCCATTCTCCTGCCTTTGCCCCATAACCCTTGACACTCGTACTAATCAAGAATCTATTAATCTCAGCCTTAAAAATATCCATTGACTTGGCCTCCACAGCCGTCTGTGGCAATTAATTCCACAGATTCACCACCCTCTGAATAAACAAGTTGCTTAGAAACAAAATGCGGGAGTAACTCAGCGGGACAGGCAGCAGGCAGCATCTTTGGAGAGAACGGTGATGCTTTGGGTCGAAAAAGAAATTGCTTCTCAGTTCCTCTCTAATGGAACATCTTTTCATTCTGAGGCTATGGCCACTGAGGTCCTAGACTCTCCCACAAGTGGAAACATCCTCTGTACATTCACTCTATCCTGGCCTTTCACTATTTGGTAAGTGTCAACAAGGTCCCCGTTCATCCTTCTAAATGCCAGCGAGTACAGGCCCAGTGCTGTCAAAGCTCACCAATTGTAATTTTGGAAGATTTCAATGAATCAACTACTCACTGCCAACCTCACTCAAAATGTGTTATTAAATGGCATGAATGTACCCCTACAGCCAGAATGTAAAGGCATTGTGTAGAATTTGCAGGATTTGGCTGGATTATCACTTGCGGCTGTTATTTGAGCTCTCAGTGATCTGTTTTCTCTGGATGTTGAAAGATTAATTAGTCTGCACAGAGAGGGGCCTGGCTGCACTTGCGTTCCTGTTGCCATTGCCTTCTCCAATCATGGGTGGGCCCAGCACGGGAGATTCAGGCAAAAAAATATTGAGGCCAAATAGCCAGAAGGGGAAAGAAAGAAAAGTAAGAAAAACACATCGGAAATTCTCCGACGCTTGAAAAGTTTAAATATGATTCAAGGCAGACAAGCTCCACTGAGCATGATGCCCAAGGCATCGTGAACGGTAGAACAAGTTTTGCACATTGGACGAATTCCACAGGCATTGCCAGTGAGCGGAAGAAATCAACAGAGTTAGAGTTTGTGTCTATGTCATGTGTCGAGCGCAGTATGGTTCCCAGCATTGGACCTCACAAGATGAAGCATTTATGTCTCGACAAGCCATAGCATCAATGTATACAGTATGTTAGATGCATTGGATGCCACTTAATTTGCCTGGATTCCCCTGCTTTATTAAATCTCAAGCACGGTGGAGTAAAATCGTGAACTTTAAGTTGGAAACCGGCCATCCTTGAATGGATAGTCACAAAATGCTGGAGTAACTCAGAGGGACAGGCAGCATTTCTGGAGAGAAGAAATGGGTGACGTTTTGGATCGAGACCCTTCTTCAGTATCTGGAGACTTCTTCAAGTTCTGAAGAAGGGTATCAACCCGAAACATCACCCATTCCTTCTCTCCAGAGATATTGCCTGGCCTGCTGAGTTAGTCCAACCTTCAGTGTAAACCACCATTTTTCTCAATATTTCTCAAAGCCATGTTGGATTTCATCTTTCTAAGCTTTACATATGTTTCCTTCTCCTATTTGATCAAATGTACAACCTCAATCATCATCCAAGGTTCCTTTACCTTGTCAACCTTCTCCTTTCCCACTGGGACACGCCAAATGTAAACTCTGATCAGCTGGTCTTTAAATGACTTCCATATGTCAGATGTGGACTTACCCAATAACTGCTGCTTCAATTTACTCTCCCTCAACACTGCCTAATATTGTTGTAATTTGTCATCTCCCAGCTTATTATCCCCCCCCCCCCCCCACCTCCCAAGGTCCAAACATATTCATAGCTATTATTATAGCTTCCTTATTCAGAGTTCTTTTAAAACTTAGCAAATTGTGATCACACTTCCCAAATTTCTCTCCGACTGAAAGGCCAGGCACCTGGCCAGACTCATTCAAAGAACATACATGGTGCAGTATGTTCTCTCCCATAGTTTGACTATCCACATACACTTTCAAAAAAGAAACCCTCTTGGATGCACCTAACACATTCTGCCCCATCCAAAGCTTTAGCTCTCAAGAGGTCAACCAATATTTATTTTGCTGCACCTTCGGGTGTATGTGATGAATAAAATTGACTTTAACTTTGACTCTGACTTTGACTTTGAATATTGGAGGTTAAAATCACCCACAAAGACAACCTTTTTGTTTTTACACCGAAGATAGACACATAATGCTGGAGTAACTCAGCGAGACAGGCAGCATCTCTGGGGAGAAGGTATGGGTGACCTTTTGGGTGGAGACCCTTCTTCAGACAGAGTCAGGGAAGAGGGAATTTCGAGATATGGAAGGGTAAGGTGTGAAAGTAGCTGATCAAAGCAGGCGATGATAAAGAAATGTACAATGGCACATTGTTGGCTGAGGGGAAGGTGACAAGGAAGCATACAATCAGTAAAATTAATCAGAAGGACAGTAAAACTAGTCGGAGAACTAGGGTAGGAGAGGGATGGAGAGAGAGGGAAAGTAAGGGCTACTTGAAGTTAGAGAAGTCAATGTTCATACTGCTGGGGTGTAAGCTGTCTAGGCACAAAATGAGATGCTGTTCCTCCAATTTGCGCTGGGCCTCAAGATCTGACAATGGAGGAGGCCCAGGGCAGAAAGGTCAGTGTGGGAATGGAAGGGGGAGTTAAAGTGTTTAGCCACCAGGAGATCGCATAGGCCTAAGTGACTGGGTGGAGGTGTTCAGCGAAATGATCGCCAAGCCTGCGGTTGGTCTTGCTGATATATAGGAGCCCACACCTGGAACAGCAGGTACACTAGATGAGGTTGGAGGAGATGCAAGTGAACCTCGACCTCACCAGAAAGGACTGTCGGGGTCATTGGACAGAGTCGAGGGAGGAGGTATAGGGACAGGTGTTAGATCTCAAGCAGTCACAGGCGAAAGTACCTAGGGAGGAGGTGGTTTGCGTGGGAATTGATGAAATAACCAGGGAGTTGTGGAGGGAACGGTATGCAGCAAGCGGAAAGAGATGGTTTTACATCTTACTATAATGTGCCTACATTTCTGTTCTTCTATCTCCTGCTGGCTATTGGGAGGACTATCATGTAATCATTGAACCTTTCATCTTTTTCATCTCTCCCCATTTCACCTCAGTGGAGGAACTCTCAGTTTGCCCTCTCTAAGTACAGCTGTGACATTCTACACAATTACTTATGCACCTCCTGTTTATCTCCTCTAGAACATCAAAAGCCCAGGATATAGACTAGACAGTCCTATCCCCCTCCCAACCATGTATCTGCGAAGGCCATGACACATTGAATTAGACTTTAAGTTCATCTGCTTCATCCATAATACTCCTTGCATTCAATTCAATACACTTCAGCCCATCCAATATACTTGTACCTGCCTGTCCTTCCTTTCAGACTTACTTACCACAACATCTACCTTTCCAGCAATCCATCCACTTAATGTTCTGGTTCCCACCCCCTGCCACTCTTACTTAATGTCACCTCAGTTACACCAGCAAACCTACCTGCAGATATATTGGATCCCCTCCAGATTGGGTGGAACCTGAACCTTCTGTACATGGGCCGCTTACAACCCAGCGGTGTAATATTGATTTTCTAACTTCAAGTAGCCTTTGCATCCGCTCTCTCTCCACCCTCCCAACCCGTCATGCCAGCTTCAAAGTCATCTTGTTGGGTCTCATTTTCTATAACTCATTTTCACCGAGCTTTTTTCTTAGACTTGTTCTTTTCTCATCGTTTCTTTATTGAACATCTTTCATTAATTTGTTCTATATCTCTCTATATCACCGTCTATATCTCTTGTTGCCCTTTCCTCTGGCCATGTCTGAAGAAGGATCTCGAACCAAAAAGTAATCTATTCCTTTTCTCCCGAGATGCTGTCTGACCCGCTGAGTTACTCCAGCTTTTTGTGTCTATCTTCGGTTTAAACCAGCATCTGCAGTTTCTTCCAACACCTTCTGTAAATGTCTTGCTTGCCTCACTAGCTCCTGACAAAGGTAGTAATCCTGAAAATAACACAGGATATGTTCTTGACAAGAGAATTAATGGGATGAGGCAAAATAAACTGATAATGGGGCTGTAAAGAAACAAATGATGGATCCTGAGACCTAATCATTATAACAGCAAGATTATTACCACCTCCTGTCTTCCAAATGAATTTGGAGTATGTGTTTTGATCTGAATTTTGAGCCTGGAAAATGTTATTAAGCACCACTGGACAATATAAAAAGTATTGTTCCTCAAGCTTTGCTGAGCTTCATTAAATCTGTGTATCGGCAAATTCAGAATGAGCTGGAGACTAACTCTAAGGGACAAATGGATTCAGGGAATATAGTAGCGTAGGAATGGGAATAGGGCATAGCATCTCAGACTCTTCAGCCAATTCCATATTATGGTTTGTGATCTACCTTCACTTCGGCGTTTAGTTTAGTTTAGTTTAGAGGTACAGCGCGGAAGCTGGCCCTTCTAGTCCACACAGACCAGCAATCCCCGCACACTAACACTACACTACACTACACTACACACACCAGGGACAATTTACATTTATACCAAGTCAATTAGCCTACAAACTTGTACATCTTTGGAGTGAGGGAGGAAACCGAAGATCTCAGAGAAAACCCACGCAGGTCACGGGGAGAACGTACAAACTCCGTAAAGACAGCACCCGTAGTCAGGATCGAACTGGGTCTCTGGTGCTGCAAGGCAGAAACTGTACTTCTGCGCCACCATGCCACCCTTTTGTGTTTGTTTTTATTTCAATGTTCCCCACTATTACAAATGTTGCAGTCATGTATTCTGCATTTGGGGACATGGCGGGCACCAGCACACCCAAAGTGCAATGGGGAAGGGATCAGTAGAGCGTCCCTTGTAGCCAATGTGTGGAGGGCAAGGAGCACCTCCACTCCACCAAAGGTTCCCCAGGGGGAGGAGTGGCTCTGCTGTCAGCGACCGAAGGACTGGTGACGGGATCTAGGGAGTAGGCAGGGCCGAAAATGCCCTGGTTGTGTTGCTCCTAGCCAGGCCAAGCTGGCCATCCGCGAGTCACGGTGCCAGGCGGAAGAGGCCAGATGCTTGCCCCTATACCGAGATAACGTCTGCGCCAGGATGGTGTTCGAGAGGGTGGTGTTATTTGTAGCATAGTTGTTTGTAATGTAATGTTTGAATAGTATAGTGATTTTGTAATATGGTGGTGGGTGTGTCACCACGGTTTGCGTTTGTTATTTGGTTTTTGTATCGTGTTGGTAATCAAATCAATTATTTCTGATACAAAAAAAAAATGTTTGTGCTGGGAGAACAGCTCATAAACAGGCCGTTTGACTCACAATGTTTATTCAAACCATCAATACACATCTACACTCATAACACTTACCAGCACTTGCTTCTTAGCTTCGATGCCCCACTGATTCAAATGTTCATCCAGTTATTTCTTAAATAATGTGAGATTATTTGCTTCCAGCACCATCTCAAACTGTGTGTTCCAGATTGCATATTTATTTTCCCCAGATCCTCTCATAGAAACATAGAGAATAGGTGCAGGAGGAGGCCATTTGGCCCTTCGAGCCAGCACCGCCATTCATTGTGATCATGGCTGATCGTCCCAAATCAATAACCCGTGCCTACCTTCTCCCCATATCCTTTGATTCCACTAACCCCAAGAGCTCTATCTTACCCTCTCTTAAATCCATCCAGTGATTTGGCCTCCACTGCCCTCTGTGGCAGGGAATTCCACAAATTCACAACTCCCTGGGTAAAAACGTTTTTTCTCACCTCAGTCTTAAATGGCCTTTCCTTTATTCTAAGACTGTGGCCCCTGGTTCTGGACTCGCCCAACATTGGGAACATTTTTCCTGCATCTAGCTTGTCCAGTCCATTTATAATTTTATATATTTCTATAAGATACCCCCTCATCCTTCTAAACTACAGTGAATTCAAGCCTAGTCTTTTCAATCTTTCCTCATATGATAGTCCCGCCATCCCAGGGATCATTCTCGTGAACCTACGCTGCACTGCCTTAATCACAAGGATATCCTTCCTCAAATTAGGAGACCAAAACTGTACACAATACAGTTGTGGTCTGACCAGAGTCCTATACAACTGCAGAAGAACCTCTCTACTCCTATACTGAAGTCCTCTTGTTATGAAGGCCACCATTCCATTAGCTTTCTTCATTGCCTGCTGTACCTGCACGCCAACTATCAGTGACCGGTGTACAAGGACACCCAGGTCTCGCTGTACCTCCCCCTTACCTAACCTAACCCCATTGACATAATAATCTGCCCCCTTGTTTTTGCAGATTTTCTCTTGTGATTTTATTCCTTACTTCAGACAGCGTCCCTGGAGAACATCGACAGGTAACGTTTTGGGTCAGTATCCTTTCTCAGAGTGATTGTAAAGGGGGGGAGGGGGGGGACTGGAAGAGGCAAATTGTGGCAAATAATTGGTGAACACAGATGATGTGGATGGTGATGATACTTTATTGTCACTTGTACCGAGCAAGGAGCAGTGAAATTATTTGTGTTTGCATGCAAAGTACACAAATATGGGCAGCACAGTGGTAGAGTTGCTGCCTTGCAGAGCCAGAGACACGGGTTCAATCCTGACTGTAAAGGAGTGATATCTGACACACTGTAACCTTTACTGGTAGTTTATTATAGCACATGGCACACACGTCCCAGCACTGACTGCATCCAGCCTTCAGGCGTACTGGGACCTAGTGGGAGGAACAAAGGGAGGATACTACAGTTATACTAATATGATGGGGCGTGGTTAGTGGTGATGAGGTAACTACATTATAGGTTGCATGCATAACCCATCTACATCCTTCCCCTTACAATTTAAACAAGTTACAACAATGGCAGGTTTGTTATACAGAACCTGCAAAGCTAAGCATACTCTCCGTAGCGAGCCGGAGGTTTTACAATCCGACCCGAGCGAGTGCGCACAGCACCTTCACCCTCCCCACCCGAAAGAAGAGGAGGAGGGACAGGAACAGAAACAGGAGGGGGAGAGAAGGTGGGCGGAGAACCCAGCTTGGAGGGGGAACGGAGAGGCACAGGTGAGCCAGGTGAAACAGAAGGGGTAGAATGAGCAGAAGTGGGAGAAAGAGAAGACCTTGCAGGGGACAACAGAGCCTGAGGAGCAAAACCGGGAGGAGCGGGGGGGGGGGGGGGGGTACCCGAGGCAAAAGGACCGACCGTGGCATGCAGGGAGCAGAGGGTACGTTAGTGGAGGAAGGCTCGACACGCGACGGAGGGGTATACGGAATCGCAGGAGGTTGTTTGGGCTCGTTAACCGCCAACAGGTGCTGGCGGCTGCGTCGGTATACAGTCCCTTCAAAATCCACGAGGTATGACCGTGGCGCGCTGTCAAACCCAACGACGGTGGCAAGTCGGGAGTAGCCGGTGGGCGTCTGCAAACGGACGACCTGTCCAGGCATCAGTGGCGAAAGAGGGCGGCAGGATTTGTCATGCAAGCGGCGCTGGATTTCGTGCTTCTGGGCAATACGTTGCTGGACATCAGCAGGCTGCAGGACTTTGGGCATCAGGGACTGCTGGGCAATAGGCATCGGAGGGCGGACAACACGGGACATGAGTCGCTGGGCAGGGGATCCCATGCTACTGTCTCTGGAAATGTTCCGAAGGTTCAGGAGACCCTGATAGAAATCCCCGTTCGAGAGGCGGGTTTGTTCAAGCAGGTGCTTAGCGCTGCGGACCGCCCGTTCAGCTAGACCATTGCTCTGCGGGTACTCCGGGCTGCTGGTGAAATGATTAAAGTTCCACTTTGCAGCAAACGCACGAAATTCGGCGCTGGTGAACTGTCGTCCGTTGTCTGTCTGCAGCCGGACAGGGGAACCAAACGTGGCAAAGTGACGGCGAAGTTTGCTGATCACCATCTCGGAGGTGATGGCAGGGAGGAGGTCCACCTCGAACCAATTTGAGTAAGAGTCTACTAGCACAAGGTATTGCTTCCCACGCCAGTCGAAAATATCGGCAGCCAGAGAAGACCAGGGCATGTCAGGGGCAGGCTGCTGCAAAAGCGGCTGTCTTTGCTGATGCGGGGCAAGAGAGTTACAGTCCGGACAGGAATCCACCCTGGCCTGGATGTACTTAGCCATGGCCGGCCAGTAGTACTGTTCCTGGGCATGCGAGATAGTGGCATCTGCCCCAGGATGCCCCATGTAGGCGGCGTCAAAATACAAGCCATGCAGCGAGGCAGGGACGACCACTTTGTGTCCTTTGATAATAATGCCCCCGGAGGATCAACTCATCGCAGACCAAAAAATAGGGGTGGACACTAGCAGGCGACGAATTCCGTTTGGTGGGCCTCCCGCGCTTGATGACAGCAGCAAGCTGCTGCAGGTCAGGGTCGTTTGCAGTATGTGCAACCAAGCACTGTAGTTGCTGAGAAGGGACGAAGTTAACTTTCAGTACCTGTAAGTCCGACTGCTCGAAGGGGTGCCGGTCGCAGGAGGCCCGGGGAGCCCGGGACAGTGCATCAGCCACATGCATCTCGGTGCCCCTCTTATATATGATTTTAAAGTCAAAGCGCTGTAGCTGCAGCATCATCCGCTGTAGCCTGGCAGGGGCGCAGTGTATAGGCTTGTTCAGTATCGTTACCAGTGGCTGGTGATCCGTCTCAACGGTGAACCTGGTGCCAAATAGGAAGTCCTTGAACTTCAAACACTCGAAAACCACTGCCAGCAGCTCCTTCTCTATCTGAGCATAGCGCTGCTCTGTGTCCGTCATGGTCCTAGAGGCATAGGAGATGGGCAGCAGCGAGTCATCAGCGTGGGGTTGCAGGCAGGCAGCATCCAGTCCAAAGCGAGAGGCGTCGCAAGTGACCACGATCGGGCGCCGTAGATCAAAGAACTTCAGGGTAGGTGTGCTGACCAGCCTCGTCTTTAGCAGGTCGAACGCCTGCTGGTGGTGTGGAAACCATGCCCAGGCAATGTCCTTTTTAGTGAGCTGTCTCAGGGGTGCGCTCAATTCGCTGAGGTCGGGGATAAACTTCCCCAGGTAATTAACCATACCCAGGAAACGCTGCAGACTGACAACGTCTGTCGGGGCGGGCAGCTCTGAGATGGCGCTGGTCTTTTGCGGGTCTGGCTTCAACCCTTGGGCCGTGAAAATGTGGCCAACATATGTGACCTCAGGCACCCGGAACTTGCACTTTGACCGATTAAGCTTCAAATTTATCTGCCGAGCACGGTCCAAAATCCGTCGGAGGTTGCGGTCATGTTCGGCCACATCCCTCCCATAGACCAGTATGTCGTCCACAATGATCGCGCAGGGCAGACCTGCAAACAATTGTTCCATTGAACGCTGAAATACCTCGCTGGCGGAGTTGATGCTGAACGGCATCCACAAAAACTTAAACCTGCCGAAGGGCGTGCTGAACGTGGTCAGGTCCGTGGAGCGTTTGTCCAGGGGTATCTGCCAGAACGAACTTCTGGCATCGAGGACGGAGAACACTGTGGCTTGTCCCACCTGGGCGGCAACATCTTCGACAGTCCTCATGGGGTAGTTGGGCCGTTTAATCGCCATATTCAAGTCCTTGGGGTTGATGCATACCCGTATCTCATTTTTTCCTTTCTTCAACATGGCGACCATGGTGGAGACCCATTCGGTTGGATCGCTGACAGCCTCCAGCACTCCCATGTTGACCATGTCTTTCAGCATACTCTCCACCTTGCCCTTCATTGCGAACGACACCCTATGGGGTGGACGGATCACAGGCACCACAGATGGGTCAGTCACGATCTTGTACACCAACGGCAGCTTCCCCAACTTGTCGTCAAACAAGTCTGGGTACTCGGATAGTGGATCCATCACAGCTTGCACCTCGTGGACCGTACGGTCAAACGACACCAGACCAAGATCCTGGCATGCCTGGTTGCTCAGCAACGTCACACAGTCACTGTCCAGAATAAAGAAAGACAGGTCCTGGGAAGATTTCTGCAGCACGCAGTGGAAGGTCGCCCTCCCCACAGGTGTTAGTTCCTCTCCCCCATATGCACGCAAAACAGAGCGATCTGCAATCAGCAGCTCATTCTTCCTTATCTGGTGGAACAGCTTTGTTGACATTACGTTCACTTTCGCCCCCGTGTCCAGCTTAGCAGAGAAGGACTTGTTGTTTACAGTTATATTCACAGAAGGATCAGGGAGGCGAGATCGGCAGTGGAGGAGAGTGTAAATACTTACATCTCCCGTGGAATAGCTGAGCTCAGAGTCGGGGGCAGCGTCAACAGAGGACTGAAAATTCATCTCGCTATCAACTTGCAGAAGGTTGTTTAGGAGTTGTCTGGGAGCTGAGGGCACTTTCCCACGGGACCGGCAGGCAGCTGCAAAATGGTTCCTTCTCCCGCAGAAATTGCAGGTCTTCCCAAGGGCTGGGCACTGTGATTCTGTGTAGTGCACATAATTGCAGTTTGGACACTTTTTAGATCTCGGGTCCCGGGATGTGCGAACGGGCCGCGGTGGAGGGCGAAAGTTATCCCTCATACGATGTTGTCCAGCAACACCAGTTATATTTATGGCTCGGCTGTCAGACCCCCTCTGCCCATGTGGAGGGGTGACCACTTCGGCAATGCGACACGCATGCATTGCCTGAGTCAGGGTTAGGTCAGGCCGTTGCAGCAGGTCGGCACGTAGCGTCTGATCAATCATGCCAGTGACGAGAATGTCTCTGGTGAGCTGGTCGAGCATGGTTTCAAATCGGCACCGCTGGGCAAGGTCGGCGATGAAGCACTCAACAGGTTCATCCGGCTGTTGCTTGCGTGAGAAGAACCTGGCCCGCTCCAGTATACGGTTGGAGGGCAGGTCACATATCTCGGCGAACTTGCGCAAAAGACATACCGGGTTGTCGGCCGATTCAGCTGGCTCGACCGGCTGCTCGTTGTCATCCAGGACTGCTGGTTCGTAGACAAAGGCTTGAGCTCTCTTCATTGCGTCGGGACCAGCCAGGTTGAGCAGGAGTGATGCTTTAACCGCGGCTGGGTCATTCCGGTGCGCAATATTGACGTAGTGAGTGTAGTCCATCACAAAAGTCGACCATCGCTCCGCAATGTCAGCGTCGAAGACAAGGGGAGACGGCTTTCGGCATGAGGATGCCTAGTCAAGGGAAACCCAACACTGGGCACTAACGGGGACAAAATAAATGAAAACCGGTAGACGGGAAGCGCGAGTTTTAAACTTCTGACGCCATGTAAAGGATTGATATCTGACACACTGTCACCTTTACTGGTAGTTTATTATAGCACATGGCACACACGTCCCAGCACTGACTGCATCCAGCCTTCAGGCATACTGGGACCTAGTGGGAGGAACCAAGGGATGATACTACAGTTATACTAATATGATGGGGCGTGGTTAGTGGTGATGAGGTAACTACATTATAGGTTGCATGCATAACCCATCTACACTGACCATGGCTGTCTTTTGCACAGAGTACTCCCCATGACCCGTGTGGGTTTTCTCCAAGATCTTCGGTTTCCTCCCACACTCCAAAGACGTACTGGTTTGTAGGTTAATTGGCATGGTAATGGATTAAATAATAGGTTAGTTGGCCTGGCCTATAAAATTGTCCTTAGTATGTGTAGGATAGTGTTAATGTGCGGGGATTGCTGGTCGGTGTGGACTCGGTGGAACAAAGGGCCTGTTTCCGCGCTGTATTTCAAAGCTAAATCAAAACGAAAACAAAAGTCACCACAAAGGCACTGACAGTTACATAAAACACACATCTCTTCTTTACCCCTCCCCCCTCCACACTCCACCCCTCTTTAGTTTTGATAGGCAGATGTTGGTCAAATGACTTCTCCACTGCAAGGAAAACATTCCCACCTTGTCCATATTTTCCTCCTTGTTGAAATGTTCTATCCCAGGAATATTTTAGTGAATCTCGCCTGCAGCCTCTCCAGTGGAACAATAGACAATAGACAATAGGTGCAGGAGTAGGTCATTCAGCCCTTCGAGCCAGCACCGCCATTCACTGTGATCATGGCTGATCATCCACAATCAGTACCCCGTTCCTGCCTTCTGCCCATATCCCTTGACTCCGCTATCTTTAAGAGCTCTATCTAACTCTCTCTTGAAAGTATCCAGAGAATTGGCCTCCACTGCCATTGGAACAGTGTCCATCCTGTAACATAATGACAAGAACAGCACACAATATTCCAGATCCTATATACCAAAGTATAATCATATAATCTTATTACGCTTTATACAACTGTTTAATGATGGGTTAGGATGTGGAGGACAAGATGTGAGTGTGTCGCATTTGTTTGAGTGAATTAATCGTCTGCAGTTTCATTTATTCAGTAGATATTGGTAGCATTGGTGGTGAGAGCCGGTATTGAGTGGGGTTGTTCTGGGATGCCAGAACTAACTGTTGAGTCTTCCCGAGGTGTCGTGGGCCTAACTCAATCTACAAACCAGTACGTCTTTGGAGTGTGGGAGGAAACCGAAGATCTTGGAGAAAACCCACACAGGTCATGGAAGGTGCCCACTTGATAACCCTAATAATATACTTGCATCATATTTTTAAAATGCTTGTTAACATGTAGGTAGCTGATTATTGCATTTGGAGTTAGTTATTGTCCTTAGCATAAGTTTGTATAATCAGATTAGATAGTACTTTGGCTTTGGGCTTGGTTTTCTCAGTTGAGCGCTTATCCTGGTGTTGCAGCGTGTACTTTGTAATTGTAATTTCAATATTAATTTCAGTTTTAATTGTAATTTCAATTAAACAACATTCTCCATTTCCATTCTCTCTGCCAGAGTGTTTCGCCACATTATGTTCCATCTGCCAGGATATTACTCAGTTGCTTAGCTGATCTATGTGCATTATGGATTTTTTGATCTTCTTCACAACTTGTTTCGCAAGCTATGTTTTGTATCATGACAAAGAATGCATCCAATGTCCTCAGATCCTTTATCCAATTGATTAATTATTCATCACACTCCACAAATGGCCCATTTTCCTTCATTCTCGGTTTGCAGTCACTTAGAAATCATTTCTATTGCCATAATGTCATGAATTTACCTTGTGCAGTTTAACATAGCACTTTGGTAAGTTGCCTCTGGAAGTTTAATCATCTCTTTATCCACCCTGCTCCACAAACACATTTTCCAAACACGCCTTTCTTTTCGTAAAGCCACATTAATTTCTGTTTGGTTATGTTGTAATGTGTTTGCAACCTCTGCCACCAAAGTGGTTAAAGGGAGCTGACATGTGACATGTGGGCAACATGGTGGGTGGCGTAGCGGTAGAGCTACTGACCTACAACGCTTACGGCGCCAGAGACCCGAGTTCTATTCCCACCAAGGGTGCTGTCAGTATGGAGTTTGTATGTTCTCCCCATGACCTGCATGGGTTTTCTCAGAGACCTTCGGTTTCCTCCCACACTGCAAAGATTTAGAGGTTTGTAGGTAAAATAGTTATATATAAATGTAAATTGTCCCAAGTGTGTGTAGGGTAGTGTAATGTGCGGGGATCGCTGGTCGGTGTGGACTCGGTGGGCCGAAGGGCCTGTTTCCGTGCTGTATCTCTAAACTAAACTATCAATTGTCCTTTCCCCTCCAAGTCACACTCTGTTCTGATTTTGAAATATATTGCCTTTCATTCACCATCAAAGGTCCATATCTTGCAACCTGCTTCCTAAATACACTAGGAACACTTCAAGAAGGTGCTTCATTCCAATAGCGAATAACAAACAATCCTACTTACCAAATATCAATGAATTTACATATCCTTCACTGTAAAGCCATTCAAATCCATCGCAGATTTCCTTCCATTCTATTCTTCATTATTTCTAATCCAGTCCATGTTCTAGTGTTATTTTTCTTCCCAATCTTCTGTGAACCATGTATTTTCCCAACAATGCTTGATTTGTGTGCTACTTAATTTTTGTCATGGGATTTATTATTCATTTCATTTGTGGGTACGTTTAGTATTTTCCTTTGGTGTCATCCTGCTTTCCACTCAACGGCGCTGAAAAGTCAGCTGATAGTTTCTGAGAGTGAATAGTATTTTGCAGTTGTGTAGGTGGATTCTGAAGTGAATCACAGTGTTTTATTAACCTAAAGGGCCTGTCCCACTTAGGCAATTTTTCAGCGGACTGCCATGTTCGCGGTAATCGCCTGAAAAACCGGGAACTGGAATGGCGACTGTCAGAGTGGAACACACACACACAAACACATCGCAAAGGTGGAGGCCAGAAAGGGGGGGGGAGGAGGGGGGAGGAGGAGGGGGACGAGGGGGAGTAGGAAGGGGGGGAGGAGGAGGGGGGAGGAGGGGGGGGAGGAGGGGGTGGGGGGGGGGGGAGGCGGGGGGGAGGAGGCGGGGAGGAGGAGGGTGGGAGAACGGGGGGCGAGAAGGGGGGGAAGAGAAGGGGGGAGTAAAGGGGGCGGGGGAGAGAAGGGGGGGAAAGAAGGGGGCGGGCATGTTGAAAGATTTGCGGCGACCATACTGAGGCCGTGACTAGTTCCCAGAAAGCGTAAACTCCTCGCGACAATGAAGGAGACTCACCAGAGACCACCAGCGAACACATGGCGACCATGTGGTGATCATGAGACGAGTGCAGTCTCCTGCACTCGCATAAAAAGCCTCCTAAGTGGGACAGGCTCTTGAAGAGAGTGTTAATATTCCTGCAAATGGTGCCAATTATTTACCAACCAATATGAGGGTTAACCTTATTTCTTTCTAAAGTCTCCCATGGATGTGTAAATCTGTGAAAAAACAGTAACAGTAATATATATTTAAGGCTAAATAATATAATCTAAAATCAGGCCGTAATGAAATAATAAATCAGAGGTTTATTTGCTTCCATTTTCCTTCCTATCTCTCAATTATAAACACATGAAGTTTCATTAACAATTGTTTTTTTGCCTGCAGCGATGTTTCAATGGAGCAAAGGAAACAAGTCATAATGTGTATCATTAATTACCAATATTATAATTCTACATCGCCATGTGCAGGATAAACAAAACAGAGATGTCCATCACACAATGACTGATATTTGTAGGAAGGAACTGCAGATGATGGTTTACACCGATGATAGACACAAAATGCTGGAGTAACTCAGCGGGACTGTCAGCATCTCTGGAGAGAAGGACTAAGTGACTTTTCGGGTCAAGACCCTTCTTCATATTTATTGGTCACCTGCCACTATGCCTTCTCATGTAAAATGTCAGCTCAATAAGTGGTTTACATAAGCTGATTGTTGATATTTTCTAATTCAATCACTGATGCCTTGGGTTCAATTTGTTCATTGTCCAGTGAGTCATAAATTCACAATTCATTGGTGCTGAATTAGGCCATTCGGCCCTTTGAGTTTACTCAACCATTCAATCATGGGTGATCTAACTTTCCCTCTCAACCCCATTCTCTTGCCCTTATCCTCATAACCTTTGACACCATTATGAATCAAGAACACCCTTACTATGGAAGAACTTCAGAAGCAACAATCCTCTTGACCTAATCCCATTAAAAGGTAAAGAGGATGTTCCAACATTTTGATGTTCCAGGCATGATAAGAGGAGATAAAGAGGAGTCCATGAAAAATCAAGAAGAATGTCACAGCTGTATTTAGCGAGGGCAAACTGAGGGTTCATCCACTGAGGCAAAATGGGGAGAGGTGAAAAGATACAATCACTCTGATGGGATTACCCGACAGTTCTCCCCATAGCTAGCAGGAGATAGAAGAACAGAAATGTAGGCAGATTATAGAAATATGGAGAAGCAAGAGGGCTGTCTTAGTGCTTGACTTTAACTTCTCCAGTATCGGTCGACCTCTTGAGTGCTAAAGCTTTGGATGGGGCAGAATGTGTTAGGTGCATCCAAGCGGGTTTCTTGAAAGTGTATGTGGATAGTCCAACTATGGGAGAGAACATACTGCACCATGTATGAGCTTGGAAATGAGCCTGGCCAGGTGCCTGGGCCTTTCAGTCGGAGGGAATTTTGGGAAGTTTTAAAATGGCTATGTTTTAAAAATAGCTCTGAATAAGGAAGCTATAATAATAGCTATGAATATGTCTGGACCTTGGGGGGAGTATAAACTGGGAGAGGACAAATTACAACAATATTAGGCAGTGTTGAGGGAGAGTAAATTGAAGCAGCAGTTATTGGGTAAGTCCACATCTGACATATGGAAGTTATTTAAAGACCAGCTGATCAGAGTTTACATTCGGCATGTTCCAGTGGGAAAGGAGAAGGTTGACAAGGTAAAGGAACCTTGGATGATGATTGAGGTTGTACATTTGATCAAATAGGAGAAGGAAACATATGTAAAGCTCAGAAAGATGAAATACAACATGGCCTTTGAGGAATATTAAGAGAATGGTAACAAAATCCAGCAAGGATTTAGGAAGGTCATTAAGGGCCATGAAATGTCCTTGGATTGTCAGATTCAATAGAATTCCAAGGAATTTTATTAATACATTAAAATTGAGAGGGTAATTAATAATAATAATAATAATAATAATGCATTTTATTTGCGGGCACCTTTCTGGACACCCAAGGACACCTTACAAAAGTTAACAGAAGAGAAAAAAAACATATAGTCGGAGAAAAATAAATAATAAGGACATCATCAATACACAAATTAAAGATAGAAATCGTTCCAAAGACACAAAATCAAAAAATCAAAAAACACAATGTGACGAGAGAGCAGCGGCAGCTAAAGCGCGCCAGCGTCCACTCTCCCTTCCGACAGCCATCTTGCACACAGACTAATATGTTAACCTACACACAGAAAAAATCATCCCCCCACAGTGGATACCACTGTGGGGAAAGGCACAAAGTCCAGTCCCCATCCCCAGTTCACCCAAAGTCAGGCCTATTTGAGGCCACCGCTATTGCCTCTACGGAGGCCCGATGTTCCTGGCCGTTCTGGCCGGGTGCTGTTGCCCCGGCGTCGGGAGAGTCCTCACAGCGGCTGGGCCACCTGCAACGGCCGTTTCCTAGCAGGGGATTGTCGGCTTCCGAAGCCGACAGGGCCGCGCCGGGTTGGAGCTCCCAGGCTCCCGATGTTAAGGTCGGCGCCGCCCACTCCGCTCCGCAGACCCGCAGGTGTTGATCTCGGCGGTCATATCTCACCGGAGCTCCAGCGCATCGATCCAGCGCGGCGACCCAGGCAAGGCATCGCCTGCTCTGCTCCGCGATAGCGCTCCAGCGCTGTGCCGCCAACGAAGCCGAGGTGCTGGGCGGTCCCCGCCAGTAAACGGCGCTCCAAGCCCGCTGGTAGGCCACGAGGACGGGTCGACGGGCAGCCCGGAGAAAAACGCTGCCTCACCGACCAGGTAGGGACCTAGAAGTATAATTACCTCCTTCCCCCCACAGTAAGAAGTCCATTTCTCCAACAAACGAAGAACAAGACTTACTAAAAACTTTTTTTTTAAATGAATTAAACGGACGGCTGCTGGTTAGCAGCCGTTCCCCAAGATGGCTCCTCCTCCTAATTAGGGAGAGGGTAGGTCCATTCAAGGATGTGTAGGAAGGAACTGCCGATGCTGTTTTATACCGAAGATAGACGCAACATGCAGGAATAACAGTAGGCCAGGCAGCATCTCTGGAGAGAAGGAATGGGTAATGTTTCGGGTCGAGACCCTTCTTCGGAACAGAGCCTGAAGAAGGGTCTTGACACGAAACGTCACTCATTCCTTCTCTCCAGAGATGCTGCCAGTCCCGCTGAGTTACACCAGCAGTTTGTGTCTATCTTGACAAAGTCAATGCTAGGCAGTTCCACATATTGACTAAGATTAAACTAAAGGAATGAAGGGATGGGACGGAAAGTGCTGTTGATCTAACTTAAATCAAATCCTTATCATTTTATGGGATTTTGACCTACATTACTATCCTATGGCAATGTCTTAATATTAAATTTCTCATCCTAATTTTCCAATCCTTCTAAGCTTTGTACGGTCTCCACTAACTATATTTTGTGTCTATCATCGGTGTAAACCAGCATCTGAAGTTCCTTTCTACACACTTCTTCTGCCATTCATGGTCTCCATTTATCTACCAAGTTGCTGTCTCTATCTTCACCCTCCTCTCTCGCCCAACTCTCGCCTCTGCCCATCCACCCCTCATCACCTGGTTCTACACATCTTCTGCCAGCACTGCCTCACACCATCCCTTCACCTCTTTATACTGGCTCTCTGCTCTCTTCACTGATCTGGTGTCTCAACCTGAATCATCTCCCTCTGCATCCACAGATGCCGCTTGGCCTGCTGAGGTCCTCCAGCAGGTAGTCACAAAATATCTGGAGTAACTCAGCGGGTCAGACAGCATCTCAGGAGAAAAAGAACAGATGACATTTCAGGTCAAGACCCTTCTTCAGTTCCCTCAGCAGTTTGCTCTTTTTTTGGATTTATATGGATGACATGGACTTGAGCCAAGTTCAGACACAAATTTACATCCACGTAACTTTCCAACTAATTCCCACGTTTCTAAATGATGATAACAATCTCGAAGATGCTCAATGATTGAACATGGATAGGCATTTGAATGGATGCATATCTTACACATGCTACTTTTTATCATGTTTTTGTCAACGGTCAAAGGTCAAAAACTTTATTTACCATTTGTGCTTACACACATAGGAACTCTTGTGCGGCTATTCAGAGAGTCTAGTTACGTTAAAAAATTAAAATTAAAAATTTTAAAATTTTAAAAAATTTAAAAAGACACACAGAAGACACATAGAGCATTGTAGCTTGCACAAACACTATATCAGGACATCAGTTCATTTTGTTGTGTTTTGGCCAAGAGTCTCACTGTTGCAGGGAAGAAGCTCTTAAAAAAGTGTGTTCTTTTTGTGGCGATACTGTCCGCTCGTCTGTGCCTGAGGTTGTATGTGCAGTTTTTGTGTTTGAGCAGGGAGTGAGCTGGATGTAATGTGTCTCTAATGATTCTCCCTGCTCTTTTTTGACAGCGCTGTGTGTAGATTGTGTCCATGGAGGGGAGTTCAGTTCTGATGATCCTCTCAGCAGTCTTTATGACTCTTTGCAGAGCCTTCCTCTCTATCTGTGTGGTGTTTCCATACCACACCGTGATGCCTGTGGTGAGGATGCTCTCAACTTTGTCACAAGGTGACAGCACTGTTAAAGTATCATCATCTGCTGGAGAGGAATGGAGTGAGAAGGCGATTCTTCTCCAGCATTTGAATGCTATTTGGGTATAAAGATTATGACCTGACCTTCCCAATCACAAGGGCAAAAACTAAATGGTAAATACTTGCAGCTTCTCATTTAAAATCATAAGTTAATGAGTCAGAGGAGGAGAATTAGCCCTTTGAGTCTACTCCACCATTCAATCATGGCTGATCTATCTTTCCCACTCAACCCCATTCTCCTGCCTTCTCCTCATAACCCTTACTCTTACTAATCAAGAATCAACCTTAAAAACCTTCATCTTAAAAATACTCAATGACTTGGCCTGCACAGACGTCTGTGACAATGAATTTCATAGATTCACCACCCTCAGACTAAAGAAATTCCTCCTCATCTCCTTTCCAAAGGTACGTCCTTTTATTCTGAGGCTTTGGTCAGAGACTCTCCCATTAGTGATAACATACTTTCCACATTCACTCTATCCAGGCCTTTTACTGTTCAGTAAGCTTCAATGAGGTGCTACCTCATTCTTCTACGCTCCAGCAAGTACAGGCCCTGTGCCTTCAAACACTCATCCTATATTAACCTCGGGATTATTCACGTCAACCTCCGATGCCAGCGCATCCGTCCACAGATATGGGGCCCAAAACTGCCCAAAATACTCCAAATATTCTTGTCCTCTTGAAATAAATGTTAACATTGCGTCTGCATTTCTTACTACTGATTCTACTTGCAAATTAACATTTTTAGAATCCTGCACCAGCATTCCGTAGTCCTTTGCACCTCTGACTTCTGAATCCATTTAGAAAATAGTCTGCCTTTATTTCTACCAAGATAGATGACTCCATATTTTGCTACATTATATTCCACCTGCCACTTCTCTGCCCACTCTCTCAACCTTTCCAAGTTCTTCTGCATTTCAAGAACTTTCCAAGTTCTTTCTTCCCTGCTTTCTCCACACTATCTACCCCACACCCATCTTTGTTTTTCTGCAAAATTGGCCACAAAACCTTCAATGCTCTCATCCAAATCATTAATATACAACGTGAAGAGCTTCGGCCCCAGCACCGGCCACTCTGCTAGTCACTGGCAGCCAACACAATAAAGCCCCCTTTATTGCCACTCTTTGTCTTCTGCCGTCTAGCCAACCTGCTATCCGTGCTAGTATCTGCCCTTTGATACCATGTGCTCTCATCTTCTTTAGCAGCCTCACGTGTGGCACCTTATTAAAGGACTTCCGAAAATCTAGGTAAATAATATCTACTGGCTCACCTTTGTCTATCCTGCTATTTACTCCTTCATAGATTCATAGTCATACACTGTGGGCACAACTTGCCCACGCCGATCAACGTTTACATTAGTCCCACTTACCTACGTGTGGCCCATATCCCTCTAAACCTGCCCTATACATGCTTCTTAAACATTGCAATAGTTCCTCAAAGAATTCCAGCAGATTCATCAGGCAAGAGCTCCCCTTTACAAAACCATGCTGTCATCAGCCTATTTTATCATGTTTCTGAGTACATGGAAACCTCATCCTTTATAATGGACTCTAAAATGGACTTTACCAACCTGAGGTTTAGTTTGGTTTAATTTAGTTTTGTTTAGTTTAATTTATTATTGTCACGTGTACAGTGAAAAGTATTTTTGTTGCTTGTTATCCAGTCAAAGAAAAGACTCCACACGATTACAATCAAACCGTCCACAGCATAGAGATTAAAGGGAATAACAGTGCAAGATAAAGTTCGATAAAGTCTGATTAAAGATAGTTCAAAGGTCTCCAATGAGATTAATGGAAGGTCAGGACCACATTTTAGCTGGTGAGAGGACAGTTCAATTGCCTGATAAGAAACTGTCCCTGAATATGGAGGTATGCATTTTCAAACTGCTGTATCTCTTACCTGTTGGGAGAGGGGCCAGGAGAAGGAGGGCCAAGGGTGAGACTAGTCCTTGATCATGCTGCTGGCCTTGGGAAGGCAGCGTGAAGTGTAGATGGAATCAATGGAAGGGAGGTTGGTTTGTGTGGTCTGGGCGGCGCCCACAATTCTGTGCAATTTCTTGCGGTCTTGGATGGAGCTGTTCCCAAACTATGCTGCAATGCATCCTGTAAAATGCTTTCACCGCGCATCTGTAGAAGTTGGTGAGACATATTAAGGCCATGCCAAACTTCCTGAGCTTCGTAAAGGGGTAGAGGCGTTGGTGCACTTTCTTTGTTGTTGCTTCAATATGAGTGGTTCAGGAGAAGTTGCTGGTGATATATATTTCTGAGAACTTGAAACAGTTTTTTACACCTACATTGGCAGGATCAATGTATACCAGAGGTACACAAAATTGCTGGGGAAACTCAGCGGGTGCAGCAGCATCTATGGAGCGAAGGAAATAGGCGACGTTTCGGGCCGAAACCCTTCTTCAGACTGATGGGGGGTGGGGGGGGGGGGAGAAGGAAGGAAAAGGGGAGGAGGAGGAGGAGCCCGAGGGCGGGCGGATGGGAGGGTGGGAGAAGACAGCTCGAGGGTTAAGGGAGGGGAGGAGACAGCAAGGGCTAGCAAAATTGGGAGAATTCAATGTTAATGCCATCCGGACGCAAGGTCCCCAGACGGAATATGAGGTTCTGTTCCTCCAATTTCCGCTGTTGCTCACTCTGGCAATGGGGGAGACCCAGGACAGAGAGGTCGGATTGGGAATGGGAATGGGAGGGGGAGTTGAAGTGCTGAGCCACTGGGAGTTCAGGTAGGTTATTGCGGACGCCCAACCTCCGCTTAGTCTCCCCGATGTAAATCAGCTGACATCTAGAGCAGCGGATGCAGTATGAGGTTGGAGGAGATACAGGTGAACCTTTGTCGCACCTGGAACGACTGCTTGGGTCCTTGAATGGAGTCGAGGGGGGAGGTGAAGGGACAGGTGTTGCATTTCTTGCGGTTGCAACGGAAAGTGCCCGGGGAGGGGGTGGTGCGGGAGGGAAGGGAAGGGAAGAATTGACGAGGGAGTTGCGGAGGGAGCGGTCTTTGCGGAAGGCAGACATGGGGGGAGTTGGGTACCAGGGTGTGTGTACTGCTTTGCTTCCTGAAGTTGATCACAATCTCCTTTGTCTTGTGACATTGAGGTATAGGTTGGTGTCTTGGCAGCAGGTTACAAAGTTCTCAATCTCCTTCCTAGAGTCTGGATAGACACCTGGAAGTATGATGTTGTGGCGATCAGTGAAACATGGTTGCAGGAGGGCTGTGATTGGAAACTAAATATTCCAGGGTTTCATTGCTTCAGGTGTGATAGAATTGGAGGGGCAAGAGGTGGTGGTGTTGCATTGCTAGTCAGGGAAGATATTACAGCAGTGCTTTGGAAGGATAGATTGGAGGGCTCATCTAGGGAGGCTAGGGAAGCGGAAAATCAAAATGTGACAGGAGGATCCAGAATGTGTGAAGATAAAGCTCTAGATGTAAAAGGGGCAAAAACGGAAAGGAAGGGTAGTAAAAATCATCTGAAAGTGCTTTATCTAAATGCGCGGAGTATTCGAAATAAGATAAATGAATTAACGGTGCAATTAAGTATATATAGTTATGATATCGTGGCCATTACGGAGACATGGCTGCAAGGGGATCAGGACTGGGAGTTAAATATAGAGGGGTACTCGACAATTAGAAAAGATAGACAGGAAAGAAAGGGAGGAGGGGTGGCCCTTTTAATAAGGGAGGGAATAACGGCAATGGAGAGGAAGGATATTGCGTTGAAGGATCAGGATAGTGAAACAGCTTGGGTACAGATAGAGAATAGCAAGGGGAAAAAAACACTATTGGGTGTAATTTATAGACCTCCAAATAGCTGTGACGCTGTTAGTCAGAACATAAATCTGCAAATAGTTGACGCATGTAAAAAGGGAACTGCTGTAATCATGGGGGACTTCAATTTTCATATTAATTGGGCAAACCAAACTGGGCAGGGTAGACTAGAGGAAGAGTTTATAGAATGTATTAGAGACGGGTTCCTAGAACAGTATGTCACGGAACCGACAAGGGGGGAGGCAATCTTAGATCTGGTCCTGTGTAATGAAGCAGGATTAATTAAAAATGTCATAGTTAGGGACTCGTTGGGAACAAGTGACCACAATATGGTCGAATTCCATATTCAAATAGAAGGGGAGCAGGTTGAAACTCAGGCTAGGGTGCTTAGTCTAAATAAGGGGGATTATGAAGGTATGAGGACTGAGCTGATCAAAGTTGACTGGGATAGCAGACTCAAGAATAAGACGGTACATGAGCAGTGGTGTACGTTTAAGGATCTACTGTATAACCTTCAAGAAAAATGTATTCCTATGAAGAAAAAAAGGGGTAAGGGTAAGAACAGTCAGCCATGGCTCAGTAAAACTATAAAGGATAGTATTCGGCTGAAGGCAAGGGCATATAAGGTAGCCAGAGGTAGTGGGAGGGTAGAGGATTGGGAAGCATTTAAAGGTCAGCAAAAAGTAACTAAGAGATTAATTAAGACGGGGAAAATAGGCTATGAAAGGAATTTAGCGAACAACATAAAAACTAATAGTAAGAGTTTTTATAGCTATATAAGAAGAAAAAGGGTGGCTAAGGTGAACGTTGGTCCATTGGAGGGTGAGACTGGAGAGTTGTTGGTGGGGAACATGGAAATGGCAAAGGCATTAAACGAGTATTTTGTATCAGTCTTCACCATAGAAGACACAAAAAATATTCCAACGCTGGATAAACAGGAGGCGGTAGGAATGGAGGAGCTAAATACTATTAAGATCACCAAGGAGGTGGTATTAGGGAAATTAATGAGACTGAAGGAGGATAAATCCCCTGGGCCTGATGGATTACATCCAAGGGTCTTGAGGGAGATAGCAGTGGGGATTGTGGATGCATTGGTGATAATTTTCCAAAACTCCCTGGAGGCAGGAACGGTCCCAGTGGATTGGAAAATGGCCAATGTAACACCTATATTTAAAAAAGGAAGTAAACAGAAGGCGGGTAACTATAGACCGGTTAGTCTAACATCGGTGGTGGGTAAAATGTTGGAGACAATTATTAAAGAAACACTAACGGGCCACTTGGATAAACATGACTTCATCAGACAGAACCAGCATGGTTTTGTGAAGGGGAAATCGTGTTTAACGAATCTGCTCGAATTCTTTGAGGAAGTAACAACCCGGGTGGATAAAGGGGAACCGGTGGATGTGGTATACTTGGACTTCCAAAAGGCTTTTGACAAGGTGACACATAAGAGACTATTGCTAAAAATAAAAAATTATGGGATTGGGGGTAATATATTAGCATGGGTAGAGGATTGGCTAACGAATAGGAAGCAGAGAGTGGGGATAAATGGTTCATACTCGGGATGGCAACCGGTAACTAGCGGGGTTCCGCAAGGGTCGGTGCTGGGACCCCAGTTGTTCACAATTTATATAAATGATTTGGAGGAGGGAACCAAGTGTAATACATCAAAATTTGCGGACGATACGAAAATGGGAGGGAAAGTAGGGGATGAGGAGGATAGGAAGAGTCTGCAAAAGGATATAGATAAGCTAGGTGAGTGGGCAACAACTTGGCAGATGAAATTTAATACTAATAAATGTGAAGTCATTCACTTTGGGGAAAAAAATGATAGGGCAAGTTATTTTCTAAATGAGGAGGAGCTGCGTTGTAATGCAACGCAAAGGGATCTAGGGGTATTAGTACATGAATCACTAAAAGTCAGTATGCAGGTGCAGCAAGCAATCAGGAAGGCCAATGGAGTTTTGGCCTTTATTGCTAGGGGGATTGAGTATAAAAACACGGAGGTCTTGCTGCAGCTGTACACGGTATTAGTGAGACCACATTTGGAATACTGTGTACAGTTCTGGGGTCCATACTTAAGAAAGGATGTACTAGCCCTGGAGGCAGTGCAGCGAAGGTTTACAAGATTAATTCCTGCAATGAGGGGATTGACATATGAGGAAAGGTTAAGTAAGCTGGGACTCTACTCTTTGGAGTTTAGAAGAATGAGAGGCGATCTCATTGAAACGTATAAGATCGTGAGGGGCCTTGATCGGGTGGATGCACCGAGGATGTTCCCAATGATCGGGGAGGCTAGAACTAGGGGACATAGTTGCAGAGTGAGGGGGGGCTCTTTTAAAACTGAGATGAGGAAGAACTTCTTCACCCAGGGGGTGGTTAGTTTGTGGAATTCACTGCCCCAGGGAGCAGTGGAAGCAGAAACGTTAAATATATTTAAGTCAAAAATAGATGTTTTTTTAGCTGCCAAGGGGATAAGGGGCTACGGGGAGAGGGCAGGGATATGGACCTAGGTATGGTTAGTATAGTAGACCTGAGTGATCTCCTGGACAAGTGTCGATCGCCTGGATTGGGGTCGGAGAGGAATTTCCCGGATTTTTTTCCCGAATTGGACCTGGGTTTTTATCCGTTTTTTTGCCTCCCCCAGGAGATCACGCGGTTCTTGGGGTGGAGAGGGGTGATAGCGGTATAAAGGGGAGGGTAGTGTCTTGTGTTCTGTGTCTTGTGTCTACTGTTTGTGGGTAAGTGTGTCTGTTTAGTGTTCAGCCATGAGCGAATGGCGGTGCGGGCTCGACGGACCTGGTGGTCTACTCTCGCACCTACTTTCTATGATTCTATGATTCCCCATCATTATTTGAAATCCGGCCAACTTGGGCAGTGTCCTCTGTGAACCAACAATTGGTAGAAATAATTGAATAACTAATCGGCAAATACCCCACTTTTCCGAGTTATTCATTAATTCTCCTGAGTTATTCACGAATTCTCCTGAGTTTTCAAACTCGCAGAATGTTCGTAATGAGTCCGTAGGAGGCCGCAGGAGTCCATGGATATATCGTAGCGGCTTGTTATGCCGGCCGTAGGTACTCTGGGCAATTTATTTGCTCGTGAACATTTTTCAGCAGGCCGTAAAACGTCCTGACTTACCTGATGCCCTGAGTACCTATGGCTGGCATAACGAGCCGCTACGATATATCCGCGGTCTCTTACGGACTCGTTACGGACATTCTGCGAGTTTGAAAACTCGGGAGAATTTGTGAATAACTCAGGAGAATTTGTGAATAACTCAGGAAAGTGGAACAGGCTCTTTAGGGATGTGGGAGAAAACCGGGCCGCCTGGAGAAAATCCAGAGTAACTCAGTGGGTCTGGCAGCATCTCTGGATAATAGATAATATGTGCAGGAGGAGGCCATTCGCCCTTCGAGCCAGCACCACCATTCATTGTGATCATGGCTGATCGTCCCCAATCAATAACCCGTGCCTGCCTTCTCCCCATATCCCTTGATTCCACCAGCCCACCTCACCCGGGAAATGTTGAATTGAATTGAATTGAATATTTTCATGTCACATGTGTCAGGTCACAATGAAATTCTTTGCTTGCATACCCAAGGCACCATCATCGATCGCAGCACGACCTCTCCACTAACGCTGCCGGGTCCTCTCTGGACCCCTCCTTGGTGCTGATCCAGGACAGACGTGTGCTCTGCAGACCCAGGCCCCAGACATGGGCTCTGCAGAACCAGGGGTCGGCCGCGGGCTTCGTTGACCCGTCAGGCTCCACCTCCGACCCGCGAGGCTCCGGCCTCGGCTTCTCAGCGGCACTTCCGGAAGGCGTCTGCCGCAGCAGCATCTCCGGAAGGCATTGTGGAGCCCACAATGGTCCATTGATGGCTTTGGAAGAGGTGATAATGAAGAGATATGAACAGTGTGACTATCAGGATGAATAGGGTGGGGGAGGGATGGAGAGAGAGGCAATGCAAGGATTGAAATTAGAGAAATCAATACTAATATTGGGTGTAAGCTGCCCAAGTTAAATATGAGGTGCTGTTCCTCCAATTTGCTTGTAACCTTACTCTGACAATGGAGGAGGCCCAGGACTGAAGTGTCAGTGTGGAAATCTGAAGGGGAGTTAAAGTGCTGAGCAACCGAGAGATCACGTAGGCCAAGGCAGATTGAGTGGAGGTGTTCAGAGAAGCCATCACCGAGCCTGCGCTTGGTCTCGCCGATATATAGGAGTCCGCATCTGGAACAACGGCTACTGTAGATGAGGTTGGAGGAGGTGCAAGTGAACCTCTGCCTCGCCTGAAAGGTCTGTTGGTGGAATTCCTTGCTGGGATTTTGCCAATTTTCCCTCCTGGGAAACACAGAGGGAGGAAGGAATTCTCTGGCATTCTCTGGCCTAACCTAAATGCAAATTTCATCGTAACAACTGCCAGACATTTTTTACACCATGTAATCACTGGTAGTTAAGCCTTTATATTATCTCTTCAGGGTTGGTTATGAAACATACACTCTGGTGGTTGCAATCTTCTTTGGATCTGTTTGGCTATTCAAACAACACCGTCAGTATTGGATAAACTCAGCTTCATGACTGCAGGGTTGATTATGTCGCAGCGATGTTTGTTCATACCGTGTCTCTGTAGTTTACAATACCTGGATGGCCTGGAGGCTGTGATCTAATTACCTCACTTGAGCGGTTCCCTTGTCAGCAATGCAAACTTGGCACTGGTGAAGTCATTGCTATCCATCTAATGGATGTATTTGTTCCATCGTCCCCACAAGCAGTTTCACACACTGATTAATAGCTGCATCCCATCCCAGGCTTTAATTAAAAGCAATTAAAACACCAGAGCCATGGGGCAGAACTGCTGCAATGACAGAACTGTGGCTGCTCTGGTGGAGTCAGATCAAGCAGTTGGCAATGGGGTATTAACTTATTTTTGCACAGGGCTGCATGTCCAGGCCAGTTTATTGATGCAATTTTATAATAGTGGAGAGTCATCTACGAGAGATCAAACAAAAGAAACATTAATGATTCCCCAGTTATGCAAGGCAGTATGGAACCAGGCCATAGATGTTTAAGCCATGTCATCTTATTATCCAACAGAGAGCAGCATTTTATGTTTTAATTTTGAATTTGAGAGGATTTAAAATGCAATGAAATAGTAATTTTTGGGGCTCAGGCATCTCAGGCTTGGTGTTTACTGTGAGCTAATGTTGTGATGCACAAACCGACCTTAATCATATTATGAAGCAGTAGGATGGGAGAAATCAATATGCAATGAATATTTCCCATAGACGAATCACAGGTATTATCACTGAATCACAGCGTTATAATGAAAGGACTGGTACTTGTGTGCGTTCCCTGGCAGGGAGGGATGACTCCAGTGCATTATGTATGAGCATAACTGAGCGTTCAGGTACCTCCTTTAGAACAGATAATATGTTATAGAAAGCCTATAATCTGTGTGATATCACAATATAATGTGACGCGGTGGGGAAGGGTTAGAGCTACTGCCTTACAGCAGCAGAGACCCGGGTTCGATTGTGACTAAGGGTGCTGTCTGTACAGAGTTTGTACGTTCTCCCCGTGACCTGCGTGGGTTTTCTCCGAGATCTTCGGTTTCCTCCCACACTCCAAAGACGTACAGCTTTGTAGGTGAATTGGCTTGGTGTTAAGGTAAAATTCCCCCTTGTGTGTGTAGGGTGCGTGTTAATAGAAACATATAGAAACATAGAAAATAGGTGCAGGAGGAGGCCATTCGGCCCTTCGAGCCAGCACCGCCTTTCATTGTGATCATGGCTGTTGTGCGGGGATCGCTGGTCGGGGGTGGAATTGGTGGGCCCGAATGGACTGTTTCTGCGCTGTACGTCTAAACTAAACTATTGTAGGCACCTGAGCATGCAAATTAAAAAATGTTTGAAGCTGCAGCAAAAACAACATTGGAAATCAATGCACAGTCTGAGAGTTACATTTACATTTTAAGGACTGTCTGATGGTACAGCAGTTTGGTGCCGTGGATCCTTTCGAAAGGTTTGGCCCCAATGTTGTACATGGACATGTTATTAAAATCTGCAGTCCAACTGACTGGAGTTTTCACCGACGTCTTCATCTTTGTATAACTATGATCTGCTGTCCCCACCATCATTAAAAGCACATCCATAATAACCGCCCAAGAAGAGCAAGGTGACATAGAGTTATAGAGTCATAGATACAGATACAGCATGGAAACAGGCCAATCAGCCCAACTTGCCCACACCGGCCAACAGGTAGGTCCCAGCTACACTAGTCCCACCTGCCTGGGTTTGGCACATTTCCCTCCAAACTTGTCCGATCCATGTACCTGTCTTAAGGGCATGTCCCACTTTCACAACCTAATTCACGACTTCTGCCGAGTTTGCCCTTGACTCATACACGCAGCATGGTCGTCACGAGGTCGTAGGAGGTGGTAGGAGGTCATAGTTAGGTCATAGCAGGCTGTGATGCTAGTCGTAGGTACTCGTGGCATCAAGTAGGTCGGGGCGTTTTTCTAGCCTGATGAAAAATGTCCACGAGTAAAAAAGGTCGTGAATTAGTTTGTGAAAGTGGGACAAGCCCTTAACTGCTTCTTAAACGATGGGATAGTCCCTGCCTCAACTACCTCCTCTGGCACCTTGTTCCATAACCTCACCACCCTTTGTGTGAAAAGGTTACTCCTCAGATTCCTGTTAAATCTTTTCCCCTTCACCTTAATTTAAAAAAAAAAGAAAACCAGAGGACATAAGTTTAAGATGATAATAGATGACAAACAGTTACGGGCCGAGCACCGAACTCTGAAGCACAGCACGAGCACAACCACTGCCATAACAGATCAACAGTGAATACAATCTCCTGTTCTACTATCTCATACCCCTGACTACGTAACCTGACACAGTTCCGATATCATGTTAAAATTCGTTAAAGGGCCTGTCCCTTGAGCCATACGGCCTCACGGGGCCGGTCCCACTTCGATGGCCGGAGCCGTATGGAGTTGTGCGGAGCTGGTCCCGACATCGCGCGGGGCTCCGAAAACCTGACTGTGTTAAAAAATTCCGCGCGGCAACGGCCTGCCGGCCCGCAGCCGCCTCGACGCCGTACATACCGCCTCGATGGGCGTGCTCAGCGTCTCGACGCCGTACACAGCGTCTTGATGCCGTACATCATGCGCGAACTTCCCGCAGACTTCGCTCGAACTTCACGCACTCGCTCGGCCTGCGCGCGGCCCCCGCTTCCGGGTTGGTCGTGCTCGCCGCATGCAGGTGGGACTGGCCCTGTACAGGGAACACTCGACCTCCGCACGGCCCCCGCACGGCCCCCGCGCGGCCCCCGCTTCCGGTTTGGTCGCGCTTGCCGCATGCAGGTCGCATGCTCGTGGGACAGGCCCTTTAAGATACTGTACCAGCGTTATTGGATGATGAATGGGTAGCGACGGTTAAGAGACAGAAGAGAGATTGATGATCTGATTGAATGGAATCAGAACAACAATCTTACTCTTCACGATAACAAGACTAAGGAGCTGGTTGTTGACCTCATGAAGGAAAAGCTGAAAATCCAAGAATCTGTCTTAATCGACGGGACGATGGTAATAATAATAATAATGGATGGGATTTATATAGCGCCTTTCTAATACTCAAGGCGCTTTACATCGCATTATTCATTCACTCCTCAGTCACACTCGGTGGTGGTAAGCTACTTCTGTAGCCACAGCTGCCCTGGGGCAGACTGACGGAAGCGTGGCTGCCATTCTGCGCCTACGGCCCCTCCGACCACCACCAATCACTCACACACATTCACACACAGGCAAAGGTGGGTGAAGTGTCTTGCCCATGGACACAACGACAGTATGCACTCCAAGCGGGATTCGAACCGGCTACCTTCCGGTCGCCAGCCGAACACTTAGCCCATTGTGCCATCTGTCGTCTGGTAGAGAAAGTCAACAAAGTTCCTGGACGGAATTTCTCTGAAGATCTGTGCAGGACCCAGCAAATTGATGCAATCTCACACCCTTTGAGGAGATTCAGCATGTTGTTGAATACTTTTTCAAACTTCTACAGATGTACAGTAGCGACCATACTGAATGGTTGCATCACAGCCTGGTTTTGTTGCAATTGATTTTGTTTAGTTTAGTTTAGAGATACAGTGTGGAAACAGGACCTTCAGCCCACGGAGTCCGCGCCGACCAGTGATCCCCGCACACTTACACTATCGTACACGCACTAGGGACAATTTTACATACTATACCAAGCCAATTAACCTACAAACCTTTGTCTTTGGAGTGTGGGAGGAAACCGAAGATCTCAGAGAAAACCCATGTGGTCACGGGGAGAACATGCAAACTCCGTACAGACAGCATCCATAGTCGGGATTGAACTCGGGTCTCTGGCGCTTTAGGCGCTGTAAGGCAGCAAATCTACTACTGCGCCACTGTGGCCGCTGGGTATTTATTGATGTAAAACATTTTCTGACCCCCACCATGTGGGTCCTAATGCTCTCACACACTCTGTCAATGTGCAAATTGCAGCTGTTGTAATATTAAATTATTAAACGCATTTTGCTTTATTTTAGTAACTCTCTTAAAATTAAGTCAATGAATGCAGGAAGATTATTCCAATGCCACTTGGTGTCAATGTAATTCTGACATATTCAGTGGAGGAAAGACATAAACAGATGGAGTAAAACTAGAAATGAACTGATTTTTACTACCACTTTTCATATTTTGCTAACAAAAACAATTTTTCGATACAAAAACATCATATCCACCTTTGCATAAAGATCTTGCAGTGTTGACATTCTTTGAGTAAAACTGAATTAAATTTTAATTAACAGCTAAATAAAACTATTTAATTTTTTGAAGAAAATTAAAAATAATGTATATGGAAGCAGTTCAGTTACTTTACTTTGAAAATAAAACAGAATTGGGGAGTGTGTAGGAAGGAACTGCAGATGCTGGTTTACATTGGACAGACACAAAATGCTGAGTAATTAAGTGGGACAGGCAGCATCTCTGGAAAGAAGGAATGGGTGATGTTTTGGGTTGAGACCCTTCTTCAAACTGAGACTCTGAAGAAGGGCCTCGATCCGAAACATCACCCATTCCTTGTCTTAAGAGATGCTGCCTATCCCGCTGAATTACTCCAGCATTTTGTGTCTGTCTTTAAACAGAATTGAGGTATTGAAATTCAGCAGCAATATCCAATTGCATTTATCCTGCCAAATTAGTGAAGGATCATTCAGGCAAATTTTACTGTTCTGCCATTTTAAACCTGTTTATTATTTGTTTTGGAATACAATGTAAAAGTTGTTAGTTGACTGGACCAGCAGCGACAGCTCTAGACCATTGATGGAGAAACATGAGTTCAAATCCCACAATGTAAGCTGGAATATTTATGTAAATAAAAATCTGAAATTATGAAAAGGCTGATCTTAGTAATAGTTATTGTGGAATTACTGAGTCGATTTTAAAACCCATTGGATTTCACTAATGTCCTTTACGGAGGAAAATATCCTGTTCCTATCTTGTTTGGCTTCTATGTGACTTCCAGGTGCAACAGTGTAGCTGAATCGCAAAAACCTCCTGAGTTCAGGGGCAATTAGGTTTGAACAATTTGTCTCAGCGTGGCCAAAGGCGTCACATCCTCTGAATTAACAAAAAAAAATGCTGAGAATCATCCACATCCTTGTCAGCACATTATTAGTTTAGTTTAGTTTAGAGATACAGTGCGGAAACAGGCCCTTTGGCCCACCTGGTCGGTGCCGAACAGCAATCCTGCGTATCAACACTATCCTACACACTAGGGACAATTTTTACATTTATACCAAGCCAATTTACTTACAAACCTGTACGTCTTTGGAGTGCGGGAAGAAAACGGAGATCTTGGAGAAAACCCACGTGGTCACGGGAAGAACGTGCAAACGCCGTACAGATAGCACCCGTAGTCAAGATCGAACCCGGGTTGCCGGCGCTGCAAGCGCTGTAAGGCAGCAACTCTACCGCTGTGCCAGCGGGCCACCCACTAATTATTACCACTATAAACCTATTAATCAGAGTTTGAAAAATGTAGTTCTATGCATTAGTATTTGAAGTAAAACTAACTTTTCATAACCAAATGCTGCCCCCTTTAGTTTTCAAAGTCATTTTGGTCTTCGCCTTTGTTTTATTGCTGGCAGTCCCCAGTGCCCTGTAACACTTAATGGACTTCTGACAGCCTCAGAATAGTCTTGTTGTGCAGCAATTCACCCCCCCCCCCACCACACACACATTTTGTGCATCCATTAAAATGTCCTAATTAAATCAGTCATCAGAGTCCCATCTGCTGCATACAACCTGCATGCAAGAGCAGCCTCAGGACTCCCTTCACAGTGACTGTACTTAGCTGCCTTTCTGGCTGGCTGGGCAGCATGCACACACAGGAGAATCTGCAGCTCATTCTGACTGCCATGCAAAGCAACTTTTTTCAGTTTCATATCTCAGAACAAATTTCCTAAAAGGTGATCTTGTTCCATCTTTGTTGCCACGGTTTCTGTTTTCAATACGAAACATGATCGGATAGGAAAACAAGGTCGTGATTTTGCTTTATTTTGATTTGTTTGTCAGTCATCTTTTGAGCTAAAATGAATTTTAGTACTCGGCATGAATGCAGTACTTGGCATGGGGTTATCTGAACAGACTGGCCTCTTAGAAATGACTAAGAGGCATTCAGGCTGGTACTGACAATTATGAAGATAGATACAAAATGTTGGAGTAACTCAACGGGACAGGCAGCATCTCTCGAGAGAAGGAATGGGTGACGTTTCGGGCCAAGGCTCTTCTTCAGACTAGTTAGGGAAAAGGGAAACGAGAGACACTAAACACCTTTGCTCAGTCCGCCTGAACATGCCTGATCTCCCGGTTGTAAAATACTTTAATTCTCTTTCCCATTCCCACACTGACCTTTCTGTCCTAGGTCTCTTCCATTGTCAGAGTGAGGCTAAACACAAATTGGAGGAACAGCATCTCATATTTTGCTTGGGCAGAATACGGCCCAGCGGTATAAATATTAATTTCTCTCACTTCAAGCATTCCGTCTATCTCTATCCCTCCTCCACCCAAGTCGTACTAGCTTCCTGTTTAGGAAGCTCAAAAGATACCTCAGCAAAATGGTCAGAATTGATTGTGAAGGCACAATGGGCTAAGTGTTCGGCTGGCAACCGGAAGGTAGCCGGTTCGAATCCCGCTTGGAGTGCATACTGTCGTTGTGTCCTTGGGCAAGACACTTCACCCACCTTTGCCTGTGTGTGAATGTGTGTGAATGTGTGTGAGTGATTGGTGGTGGTCGGAGGGGCCGTAGGCACAGATTGGCAGCCACGCTTCCGTCAGTCTGCCCCAGGGCAGCTGTGGCTACAGAAGTAGCTCACCACCACCGAGTGTGACTGAGGAGTGAATGAATAATGCGATGTAAAGTGCCTTGAGTATTAGAAAGGTGCTATATAAATCCCATCCATTATTATTATTATTAATTGGCATGTGTTGACCTTTGTTGGGAAGGAGGTGCCCGATGGGTCAGGTGGGAGGTTGGTTGGTGAGATAATGTGCTCCTTCCACTGTTCACACAAGACCTCTGTATGCTCCTGGTCCATTGACTCATGATTGTTAGTGCAGGAAAGAACTGCAGATGCTGGTTTAAACCAGGCAGCGGAAAGACAAAACATGATTACAATCAAGCCATATGTAGTGTACAGATACATGACAAGGGAATAACATTTAGTGTAAGGTAAAGTGGGCAAAGTCCGAACAAAGATAGAACGAGGGTCACCAAAGAGATAGCAGTTCAGCACTGCTCTCTGGTTGTAGTAGGATAATTCACTTCCTGATAACAGCTGGGAAGAAACTGTTCCTGAATCTGGAGGTGAGTGTATTCATACTATACATTTTACCTGATAGGAGAGGGGAGAAGAGGGAGTGGCTAGGGTGCGACTTGTCCTTGATTATGTTGTTGGCCTTGCTGAGGCAGCGTGAGGTATAAATGGAGTCAATGGAAGGGAAGTTGGTTTGTGTGATGGTCCGGGCTGCATCCACCATTCGCTGCAATTTCTTGCGGTCTTGGATGGAGCTGTTCCCAAACTAAGCTGTGATGCATCCTGATAAAATGCTTTCTACGGCACATCTGTAGAAGTTGATGAGAGTTGTTGGCAGCATGCCAAACATCCTAAGCCTTCTAAGGAAATAGAGGGAATGCAGGCTAGTCCTAGGTTTGGGATGGAGAATGCTAGGCTTCTCTTTTCTGGAGCTTGGAAAAATGAAAGTTGACCTCATTGAAATGTACTAATGTTTTTCTAGGATTGACAGGAAAGGATATTTCCTCTGCTAAGAAGTCAAGAACTAGAGGTCATGGTCTCAACTTAAGGAGTAGACCATTGAGGACTTGAACAAGGAGCCAGTTTTTCACTCAGGGGGTGGTCCACCTTTGGACTTCTGTACCCTGGAGGCTCCGTCATTGATTACATTCAAACACAGGCTGATAGCTTTCTGGATGTTAGTGGAACCATGAGATATGGGGTTCGGCTGGGAAAATGGATTTCAGCTGGAAGATCTTGTTGAATGGTAAAAGAGACTCAAGAGGCTACTATTTCTCATATTCACGTGTATGTTCTTTTGAGTTAGATGTTAATTTACTTTGCTGAAGAAAAACATGTGTTATTGGTCCCTGCTGTACAACGTTCCATAATATAAAGCATTACGCCAGCAGATTAATTCATCTTAATCTTGTACGATGTTAACATGACAGGCGATATTACATACTCAACTCCCACGCCTCGGCTTTGAACCTGCAAGCTCAAAGTTGAGACTATTACTACAATCTAAGCTGACAATTACGACATGTCAGGGGTAAAGGAGGGGGTAGGCACGGCGGCACAGTGATAGAGTTGCTGCCTTTCAGCTCCAGAGCCTTGGGTCCCGGGTTCAATCCCGACTAAGGGTGCTGTCTCTGAGTTTGTACGTTCTCCCCGTGACCCGCATGGGCTTTCTCCGAGATCTTTGCTTTCCTCCCACACTCCAAAAACCTACAGGTTTGTAGGTTAATAGGCTTGGTATAGATGTAAATTGTCCCTAGTGTGTGTAGGATAGTGTTAATGGGCTGGGATCGCTGGTCGGCGTGGACTCGGTGGGCTGAAAGACCCGTTTCCATGCTATATCTCTAAACTAAACTATACTAAATGGGATGGTTTGCCTTAGCTGCCACAAAATCTTTATAGATTGGAAAAGCTTCATTTTTCAATTACCATTGAAAGTTTTAGTGTCATCTGCAAACTTATTAAACATGCATTCTTCTTTGCTTTCTCCTCCAAATTGTTGATATCTAACAATTCAAATTAATTTCAACCTTATGCAAGCTAATTGTATTCATTTATTGTGCACACATGTATAAAATGCATCCTTCACATGTCATTTCATTCATTATGTTTAGCACAATGAACCAAATGCACGTAATGGATTAGATGATCTTGTGATCTTTCATTACTTATACTCTACTCATCAAACTCACTATATTCTAACATCCTGATGTTCTAATGCTGTAACATAGTTCATAAAATCTTGGCCCTTTAACTACAGCATTAAATGAACATAATTTGCTGTGCCCTCATGTGGTCTACACCCACTATAAACC
Organism: Amblyraja radiata; assembly: GCF_010909765.2. NCBI lineage: Eukaryota > Metazoa > Chordata > Chondrichthyes > Rajiformes > Rajidae > Amblyraja > Amblyraja radiata. The sequence goes on from NC_045961.1 coordinate 13,735,329, forward strand.
TACTGACTCCCATGGCTATCTGGACTACACTTCTTCCCACCCTACTTCCTGTAAGGACTACATCCCCTACTCCCAATTCCTCCGTCTACGCCGCATCTGCTCCCAGGATGAGGCATTCCACACCAGGGCATCTGAAATGTCCTCATTCTTCAGGGAACGGGGGTTCCCCTCCTCCACCATAGATGAGGCTCGCACCAGGGCCTCTTCCATACCCCGCAACACTGCTCTCTCTCCCCATCCGCCAACTCGCAACAAGGGCAGAGTCCCCCTAGTCCTCACCTTTCACCCCACCAGCCGTCACATACAACAAATAATCCTCCGTCAGTTTCGCCACCTCTAACGTGACCCCACCACTAGCCACAACTTCCCATCTCCCTCCATGTCAGCTTTCCGCAAAGAACGCTCCCTCCATAACTCCCTTGTCAATTCTTCCCTTCCCTCCCGTACCACCCCCTCCCCGGGCACTTTCCGTTGCAACCCCAAGAGATGCAACACTTGTTCCTTTACCTCCCCCCTCGACTCCATTCAGACTCAAGCAGACGTTCCAGGTGCGACAGAGGTTCACCTGCATCTCCTCCAACCTCATCTATTGCATCCGCTGCTCTAGATGTCAGCTGATCTACATCGGTGATACCAAGCGGAGGCTGGGCGATCGTTTCGCCGAACACCTCCGCTCGGTCCGCAATTATCAACCTGACCTCCCGGTGGCTCAGCACTTCAACTCCCCCTCCCATTCCCCATCCGACATCTCTGTCCTGGGTCTCCTCCATGGCCAGAGCGAGCAACACTGGAAATTGGATGAACAGCACCTCATATTCCGCTTGGGGAGCCTGCATCCTGCGGGCATGAACATTGAATTCTCCCAATTTTGTTAGCCCTTGCTGTCTCAACCCCTCCCTCAGCCCTCGGGCTGTCTCCTCCCATCCCTCAGCCCTCAGGCTCCTCCTCCTCCTTTTATCCTTTCTTCTCCCCGCCACCCCCCATCAGTCTGAAGAAGGGTTTCGGCCCGAAACGTTGCCTATTTCCTTCGCTCCATAGATGCTGCTGCACCCGCTGAGTTTCTCCAGCATTTTTGTGTACCTTCGATTTTCCAGCATCTGCAGTTCCTTCTCAAACACTGTAGTCTACAATTGCTCCTTACCTTTGTTAAACATAATAATTTCTGCAAGCCCACTTAGCTTAGCCTTTTGATGGTGAAATAGACTGCGTCACATTCCTGGGTAGGAATTACCTATTTTCCATTGTAACCAGTTGGTCGCACTTATGTAGATATTAAGAAGCAAGGAATATGTAATGATGAAACCTCCTTCACCTCCATCCAGGGACCACAGCGATCCTCCCAGGTGAGAAAGAGGTTCACATGCAACTTGTCTAACCTCACCTACTGCATCCGGTGTTCCCAATGTGGCCTCCTGTACATCGGCGAGACCAAGACGTGACTTGGTGACTGTTTTGCCAAACACTTGTACTTGGTCCACCAAGGCATGCAGGATCTCCCAGTTGCTATCCATTTTAACTCTCCTTCCCATGCCCACACTGACCTTCCTGTTCTGGGCCTCGTCCATTGCCAGAATGAGGCCACATGCAAACTGGAGGAGTAACACCTCATATTCCAATTGGGCAGCTTACAACCCAATGGTATGAATATTGAATACGCCAATTATAGCGAGGTATATAACCTTCCGCCTCTCCCTTCTTCCCCTATAACACCCCCCCCCTCACCACCACCCCCCCCCCATCCCGCTCCTCTGTGCCCCATCTAGAATCACATCTATTTCTACCCCCCTCTCCTTCCACCTCCATCCCTTTCTCCATCTTCACAATTTCTGTTTGTTCATCTCCACCTTTGTCCATCCATCTGCTGATCAAATAATCCTTCTGCTGACCTTTATCTGCCAGCTTTTGTCCTGCCTGCCCCCTGTTCCAGCTTTCCCCCCTCCCCTCTACAATGAGCCTGAAAAAGGGACCCAATCTAAAACATCACCTATCTATGTTCTCCTAAGATGCTGCCTGACCCTGCTGAATTACTCCAGCAATATGTGTTTTATTTTGTACACCAGCATCTGCAGTTCCTTGCTTCAACAAGAACTGAAGAATCATTATATTATTTTGAAGTTTCATTTTCTTTTTACTTTAAATAAATGCATATTTATTTGGTATTTTACACAAGTTGGCAAACTCGTCGTGGGGTAACAATGCATCCACACTGCTCTTGTGCTGTGCTACTCTGCTGCAGAGTATGCTTGACCTGTTTGGGAGAGATCATCTCATGCAACAAAAGTTGATGCCACCCTTAATGACAGCTGTAGATGCATCAATGGCTGCCTAAAACCAACGGATGTGGATAGCTTGCATGTCTTGGCCGGTATTGCTCCACCAGGAATCCGCAGATCAGTTGTCGGTATAACTGAACAAAGTAGACAAGTTGGGGACACTCGCCATTCCTGCCACTCGCATCACTCAGCCCCAAAACGGCTGAAGTCAAGGAAGAGCTTCCTTCACACAGTCCAGCCACTGTCACAGTCTCCTCAAGCAACCAGACTAGCCTTGTGGGAAAAAGAAAAGCAATGAAAACCACCACCACGTAAAGATGCCAATCCCAACCAAGGAACAGTTACCATCTGGTCACACGTGTGACTGGAAGACCTGGAAGTCCCTCAATAGGCTGCGTACAGGGATGGGCCGATGCAAGACCAACATGAGCAAATGGAGCTATGCAGATGTGGCAGGCACAGAATGTGAATGTGGAACATCTGTACAATCCATGCCACACCTACTAAGATGCCCACTTCTTGGTGAACAATGCTGCCTGGAAGATCTAGCGGTGGCAAACAAGAAGGATGTCCACTGTGCAAGAGCCTGACCAAACATTTGAAACATAGATGAAGGGCACGAAAGTACATATTAATGCAGGTTCATATTTTTAGTTTCTATTCAATATTATTATGAGTGGAATAAATTTCACTACTTTGGATACTAAAAATGATTAAATAATTTGCCTTTTGCTCACCCAATACCAAACCAAGGTTTGTGTCTGTTACATTAATAAGGAAGCTAAATCAGTATCAATTAAATGGTTACAGCAAACTTTCTTTTGATTACTGTTCAGAGAGTAAACGACTTTTCAGCAAGTGAGATGGATGTTTTAGTTTTAAGGTTTAGAGACACAACACCGAAACAGGCTCTTCGGCCCACCAATTCTGCATCGACCAGCGATCCCCGCACTTTAATACTACCCTACACACACTAGGGGCAATTTATACCAAGCCAATTAACCTACAAACTTGTACATCTTTGGAGTGTGGGAGGAAACCGAAGATCTCAGAGAAAATCCACGCAGGTCTTGGGTAGAATGTACAAACTCCGTATATGTAGCACCGGTAGTCGAGATCAAACCAGGGTCTCAGGCGCTGTAAGGCAGTAGCTCTACCGCTGCGCCACCGTGCCGCCATACGCCGATATATTGACTTAATTTGTAGGCAACATATTAGACCATATTGATTGATCAGAAATTATAATATTGAAAAAGTCAGCTCATCACATTAGCTGGGATTGCTTCACTGGTATTCAAGATACTAGACCCACTGGTTGTCTCTTCATTTGGTTTGGGAAGTGCTGGTAATGTGCTGGTATCTTTAAAGCCCTGTCCCACTGTACGAGTTCATAAATAATAATAAAATAACAAAATACTACTTTAATGCATTTCAAAGGGATAAATCTGATCACGTTCACAGGTTCACAAGTTATAGGAGTAGAATAAAGCCATTTGGCCCCTCAAGTCCACTCCGCCATTCAATCATGGCTGATCTCCTAATCCCAATTTCCTGCCTTCTCCCCATTACCCTTGAAGACCGTTCTCACCAAGAATTTGTCTATTTCTTCTTTAAAAATATCCACTGATTTGGCCTCCACAGCCGTCTGTGGCAATGAGTTCCACAGATTAACTACCCTCTGAAGTTCCTCCTCACCTTTCTAAAATAGCGCTCTTTAATTCTGAGGCTATGACCTCTGGTCCTAGACTCTCCCACCAGTGGAAACATCCTTTCAACATCCACTCTATTTATGTCTTTCATTCTTCTGTAAGTTTCAATGAGGTCCCCCCTCAACAGTGCTGTCAAGTGCTTAGCATATGCTAACCCACAGATGAACATTAAAAGCAGATATGGTGAAGATATTGTTGAAAGACTCTCATATTATAAGTTGACAGCTGAAATCTAACATCCACAGGATGCTACGAGATTAAAATCCTGCTTGAAACAGCGAGCGGCCACTTTGATTGATCTACAATAACTTCATGAAAAAGAACTGAATCAAAGATTTGTAACTGTGGATTCCATTTTCAAGACACTGGTGGGTCATTTGTAACTTGCCATCTTTCTAGAACAGTTTTTTTGTTGTGGAGATGTGAGCATAATGAGAGGGGATCTTATTGAAACATACAAGATTATTAAGGGTTTGGACATGCACTCGATGTTGGGGGAGTCCAGAACCAGGGGCCATGGTTTAAGAATAAGGGGTAAGCTATTTAAAATGGAGATAAGAAAACACTTTTTCACACAGAGAGTTGTGAGTCTGTGGAATTCTCTGCCTCAGAGGTCGGTGGAGACCGGTACTCTAGATACTTTCAAGAGAGAGCTAGATAGGACTCTTAAGGGCCTGTCCCACTGTACGAGGTAATTCAAGAGATTCTCTTGAGATTTCCCCTGATTTGAACTCGGAGGATGTCCATAGCGGGTCCGTAGGAGTTCGTAGATGTCTCGTAGCGACGCGTACGGGTAAAAAGTAAACATTTTTTTCATCACGAGTATTTTTTTACTCGTGGACGTTTTTCAACGTGTTCAAAAAAAGTCACGAGTTTACCGGATTTCCTGAGTACCTACCGTTAGCATTGCGAGCCGCTACGAGACATCCACAAACTCCTATGGATGATCAGCCATGATCACATTGAATTACGGTGCTGGCTCAAAGGGCCAAATGGCCTACTCCTGCTCCTATTGTCTGTTGTCTATGGTATATTGTCTATTGTCATAATATATTAGAAACTAATAAATAAAGGATATTATTAAATTTGTATGCAAAATGTACATAATATCACCATGCATCTTTAGTTCTATTTACAACTGAGAATGCATATACCATTCTCAGTTTTAGCACTTGTTATTAGGTCTGTTGCTCGGTAAAATAGCATTTAGTTTAGTTTAGAGATACAGCACGGAAACAGGCCCTTCGGCCCACCAGGTCCACGCCGACCAGTGATCCCCGCAGATTAACACTATCCTACACATACTAGAGACAATTTTTGCACATACCAAGCAAGTTTACCTACATATTTGTACATCTTTGGAGTGTGGGAGGAAACCGAATATCTCGGAGAAAACCCACTCAGTCACGGGGAGAACATACAAACTCCGTACAGACAACACTCGTAGTCAGGATCGAACCCAGGTCTCCGGCCCTGTAAGGCAACAACTCTACCGCAGCACCACCGTGCCGCCCCAAACGTATGCATTTATATTTTGCATGTTAATCCACAAAAGCAGAAGTGTTATAATCGCAGGAAGATGAGGAGAAAAAGAGATGTCCCTACAAGTTTGATGTTGTACTTCGGGAAGTCCAGATTTGCAAAGTCATGTCTTTTACAATCATTCACAGGCCCACTGATTTATGACCTCAATGGAGAGCTTGGAATGCTTTCAATAACAGGAAGTCTAGCTATCAGCTTTCTTTTGTAAGCAGCCAATACCTTTCAGATATTAACTGGCAACATCCAGCATATGCCAATATTATACATTGAAGCATGTCAGTCAAATAAATAATTGCTGAATCAATCTAGAGCGGTGTTCATGAATGCAACTTCCCCTGAACCCAGTGAAAGTGACAATAAAGCAAACAGCAATGTTATACCAAATTCCCACTCATATACAGTATATACGAGAGTTTCCCTCTCATATATAATTTGCAATCACTAATTTATCAGGAAAGTGAAAAGAATTACTTTCTCAGGTGGCACCATGACACAGCAGTAGAGTTGCTTCCTACAGTGCCAGAGGCCCGGGTTTGATCCTGACTACAGAGTTTTGTACGTCTCCCTATGACTGCATGGGTTTTCTCTGGGTGCTCTGGTTCACTCCCAGACTCCAAATATGTACAGGTTTGTAGGCTAATTAACTTCTCTCAATTGTAAATTGTCTCTCCTGTGTAGGATAGTGCTAGCATATTGGGTGATTGCTGGTCGGCATGGACTTAATGGGCCAAAGGGCCTGTTTCTATGTTGTATATCTAAAGTAAAATCTAAACTAAAGTGAAAGTAGAGTAAAGTAATTCAGTTTGACTAAAGGGCTTTTAGGAAATATCTGAAGAAGGCTCTCGACCCAAAACGTCACCTATTCCTTTTCTCCAGAGATGCTTCCTGACCTGCTGAGTTACTCCAGCATTTTATATCTATTTTAGAAAATAGAGAGTTTGTTGAACCTGTTAGTTTAAGGACATTTTGTGATTGCCTTTATTTTGGCAGTTCTCTTCTTCCAATTGATTTGAGCTCATTCTCACCTTTCAAACATTTCCCAAATGTTTAATTCTTCATGGTCTGACTACACAGATAGATACTGATGATGTTGATCTTCAGGCAACAATGTCTCTGAATTAAAGAATCATATCCAAGGCTACGGTTGTGAGCACCAAGAGAAAAGATGCTGTTAAAAATTGTTGGTTTTTCTTTCAATTTATTTGAGCACTCATGCAAAATTATTGAATATTTTAGCATTGGGAATACAGAATGCAGACTTGCTGTTAAGGGTACCTCACTGATGCTGTAAAGCATTTGTCCGTTACTATATGGGTGATGGATCAAGTCAACAACAATAGCAGAAACATGAGGGACTAGGAACAGGGACTGAAGCAGAGAGGCGATGTGCTACTTTTTTGGCCTTTGTCACACAACAGTTTGTGGTCATGTGATAAAACCTCCTGGAACTGGCCTAACCAGAACTGGCAAAGGCCAAAAGCTCAGATAGACTCAAAACGCTGGAGTAACTCAGCGGGTCAGACAGCATCTCTGGAGAAATGGAATGGGTGACACAATAACTCTATTGCCTGGGCAGGCTTAGAAACATAGAAATTATGTGCAGGAGTAGGCCATTCAGCCCTTCGAGCCTGCACCGCCATTCAATATGATCATGGCTAAACATCCAACTCAGTATCCCGTACCTGCCTTCTCTCCATACCCCCTGATCCCTTTAGCCACAAGGGCCACATCTAACTCCCTCTTAAATATAGCCAATGAACTGGCCTCAACTACCTTCTGTGGCAGAGAATTCCAGAGATTCACCACTCTCTGTGTGAAAAATGTTTTTCTCATCTCGGTCCTAAAAGATTTCCCCCTTATCCTTAAACTGTGACTCCTTGTTCTGGACTTCCCCAACATCTGGAACAATCTTCCTGCATCTAGCCTGTCCAACTCCTTAAGAATTTTGTAAGTTTCTATAAGATCCCCCATCAATCTTCTAAATTCTAACGAGTACAAGCCGAGTCTATCCAGTCTTTCTTGTGAATTTTGGGAAGCAGTCAGAAACGGGCAGTACCGGGATGGTTATGGCCCAACTGATCTCACAAATGGTGTGAAGGCATAGTTCTGTATGTGCGCCAAGTCCACTGGGCCACAGATCCATGAAAAGATAGACACAAAAAGCTGGAGTAACTCAGTGGGACAGGCAGCATCTCTGGATAGAAGGAATGGGTGACATTTCAGGTTGAGACCCTTCTTCAGACTTCATGAAAAGAGAGCATGCTAAAACCTTCCACATGTTTGCTGCATTACATTAGATGCCACTGAGAATACTTGGGTTCTCCATTTATTAGTGTTTCAGATGCTATAGCATGGAAGTGTATGGTGAAAAATTATGCATTGAGGGCAAATGTGATTTAACAGAAGCTTTCTCATACGGCTGTAGAATTTTGGTCAGTTTTACTCAAAAACAGATGCGATATATGTCAATCACCACATTCTCTTCTTTAGCTTGAATCTAATTTCCTCAGACTTTATGTCACAGCGCCTGCACCAGTGGGCGGCACAGTGGCGCAGCAGTGGAGTTACTGCCTTACAGTGGTTACAGCGCCGGAGACCCGGGTTCGATCCCGACTACAGGTGCTGTCTGTACGGAGTTTGTACGTTCTCCCCGTGACCTGCGTGGGTTTTCTCTGAGATCTTCGGTTTCCTCCCACACTCCAAAGACGTACAGGTTTGTAGCTTAATTGGCTTATATGAGTATAAGTGTAAATTGTCCCTAGTGTGTGTAGGATAGTGTTAGTGTGCGGGCGTCGCTTGTTGGTGCGGACCTGGTGGGCCGAAAGGCCTGTTTCCGCCCTATATCAGTAAACTAAACTAAACTAAACCAGTTCACAAGTACATGAAAACAGATTCAAGGATACAAGTTTCCTATTGAGTGACAATGTACTGCAAAACACTGACTGATTCCTAATAAATGCTCTTTTCAATTGGCTTTCGTGAGAGTAGAAAATTTTGACATATGTGTCAACAGTAAAACCATTGTCCTTTAATATTCATTCGACTCTATGTAGCTGTGCAAAATATTTCCGTGGTTCAACATGTCGCAAGGTAAATGAACGTTATTGGTAACTGAAGGCAATAACCTTTGGCAATTTATTCCAGCCTTCTTCAGTGCTGCACTTCCCCTTTTAAGACACAGGACATTTCAAAAATTACTTGATTGGAAGAAAAGGCTTAATTTATTTTACACCACATCACATTCTTAATCCACTGCAAGCATTTTATAATCAACATATTACACTATAACTGCTAGATTATATTGGTAGGGAGTCAGATCATAAATGTACGAATTTAACAGAGTTAAATATACCGAGATGCGTACAAAAGGAAATATTCCTGGATAGAAAATCGACTTATCTATCTTATCTTATATTACTAAATCTCTGTTCTTGACCGCTTTTGGCCTTCTGTGCTGCGATTTCCGAGAGAACGCCGCCACCTACGGCTGTCATTTTTGGCCACCTCGCTCAGAGCCCCACTCCGCTGCATGTGTGACGAGGATTTTTCCCGTCAATGAATAATGACAGAGATATTAATATTTTTACAAAATTCCCCATTCTCTCTGCTGCCCACGCTGGCGGCAGGGGGGAGGGAGGGACTATAAAACCAGGAAGTGGTGTGCCTCAATTAATCTCTGCAAGATGGAGCTCAACAATTAGTCTCTGTCACTCTGAGCTCTGAATGACAGTGAACAAATGTCTACAGAACTGTGAGTACCCTTAATTTGGTTGTTTGGGTTTGGGTTGAAGTAAAAAGGCACTCTCTCTCTCTCTCTCTCTCTCTCTCTCTCTCCCCTCCTCTCTCTCCCCACCTCTCTCTCTCTCCCTATCCCTCTCTCTTCCTCTCTCTCTCCCCCCCCTCTCCTCTCACCCCCCTCCATCTCTCCCCCCCTCTCCTCTCCCCCCCTCTTCTCCCCCCTCTTCTCCCCCTCGTCCTCTCCCCCCTCTCCTCTCCCCCCTCTCCTCTCCCCTTTCTCCTCTTCCCCCCTCTCCTCTCTCCCCCCCTCCTCTCTCCCCACCTCCTCTCACCCCCCCTCCTCTATCCCCCCTCCTCTCTCCCCCCCTCCTCTCCCCCCCTCCTCTCCCCCCCCCCCTCTCTCCCCCCCTCCTCCCTCTCCCCTCCTCTCTCCCCCCCTCCTCTCTCCCCCCTCTCCTCTCCCCCGCCTCTCCTCCCCCTCTCCTCTTCCCCCCTCTCTCCTCTCCCCCCCTCTCGTCTACCCCCTCCCTCTCCTCCCCCCTCTCCTCTCCCCCTCTCCTCCTCTCCCCCCTCTCCTCTACCCCCTCTCCTCTCCCCCCCTCGCCTCTCCCCCCTCACCTCCTCTCCCTCCCTCGCCTCTCCCCCCCTCGTCCTCCTCTCCCCCCTCTCCTCTACCCCCTCTCCTCTCCCCCCCTCCCTCTCCTCTCCCCCCCCTCCCTCTCCTCTCCCCCCCTCCCTCTCCTCTCCCCCCCTCTCCTCTCCCCCCTCACCTCCTCTCCCTCCCTCTCCTCTCCCCCCTCACCTCCTCTCCCCCCTCCTCTCCCCCCCCTCTCCTCTCCTCCCCTCTCCTCTCCCCCCTCTGCTCTCCCCCTCTCCTCTCCTCCCCCCTCTCCTCCCCCTCTCCTTACCCGCCCCTCTCCATTCCCCTCTCTACTCTCCCCCCCTCTCCTCTCCCCATCCCTCTCCTCTCCCCTCCCTCTCCCCTCCCCCTCCTTCTCCTCTCTCCCCCCTCTCCTCTCCCCTCTCTCCTCTCCCCCCCTCCTCCTCTCCCCCTCCCTCTCCTCTCCCCCTCCCTCTCCTCTCCCCCTCCCTCTCCTCTCCCCCTCCCTCTCCTCTCCCCTCCCTCTCCTCTCCCGCCTCCTTCTTCTCTACCCCCGTCCTCCTCTCCCCCCTCTTCCTCACTCTCCCCCCTCCTCTTCCCCCTCTCCTCCTCTCCCCCTCTCCTTCTCTCCCTCTCCCCCTCCTCTCTCCTCTGCCCCCCCGTCCTCCATCCCCCCTCCTTCCCCTGCGCCTCTTCGCCCCCCATCTCCTCCCCCTCACTCATCTCCCCCCTCCTCTCCCCTTCCTCCCTCCCTCTACTCTCATCCCCCTCCCTCTCCTCTCCGCCGTTACCGCCTTCCCGCCGCCTCTCCTCCTCTAATCCCTCCTCTCTCTCCCCTCTCCTCCCTCCTCCCCCTCCTCTCCCTCCTCTCCCCCCCTCTCCTCCACCCCTCCTCTCCCCCCATCCTCTCACCCCCTCCTCTCCCTCCCCCCGCTCCACTGTCCCCCCTCCTCCTCTCCCCGCCCTCTCATCTCCCCCCCTCATTCTTTCCCCCCTCCGTCCTCTTCACCCCATCTTCCTCTCCCCCCTGCTCCTCTACCCCCCTCATCCCTCCCCCCTCTCCACTCCCCCCTCTCCTCTCCTCTCATCACCTCTCCCCCTCCCTCTCTCTCTCTCCCCCTCTCTCCCTCTCTCCCCTCTTTTTCTCCCCCTCCTCCCCTCCATCCCCTCCCCAACCATCCCTCCCCTAACCCACCCCCCCCCCTCTAGATGTGACTGCAAGTTGGGGGCTATGCGTCAGTAGATAGGGTGGTTATGTGGTAAAAGGAGCAAATTAATAATATTAATATAATATCAAGGGGGGTAATTAGCGTGAGTGCGGAGGGGGGATAGTTAGTGTGTGACGCTGCACGCCGCCTCCCCCCCCCCACAACCGCACGTTGGGGGAACAGACCCAACGGGTCTGCACTTGGTCTAGTATATATTACTAAAAGTCTGATCTTGACCGCTTTTGGCCCACTGTGCTGCGATTTCCGAGAGAACGCCGCCACCTATGGCCGTCATTTTTCGGCACCTCGCTCAGAGCCCCCCACTGCCTTCTGGGACCAGAGGACTTTTCCCATCGATGAAAAATCAGAGAGATATTAATGTTTTTAAACATTTTGCCATTCTCTCTACTGCCCCTGCTGGAGAGAGGGGGAGCGACTATAAAACCAGGAAGTGGTGTGCCTCACTGAGCCTCTGCAAGATGGAGGAAGCCATCTCTCTGAGCTCTGAATAACACTGAACACATGTCTACTCAACTGTGAGTGCCCTTAATGTGGTTTGAAAATGAAAATATGGTTGGTTTGAAATAAAAAGGCACTGCCTGCAAATGGTTGTTTGGGGGGTTTGGGGGGTTTGGGTTGAAGTGAAAAAGGCACTGCCTGCAAATGGTTGTTTGGGGGGGTTGGGTTGAAGTGAAAAGGCACTGCCTGCAAATGGTTGTTTGTCTAAACTTGCACGAAATGGTATGAAACTGCATTTGAATATGGTGTTGTTGCACCCTACATGAAATGGTATGTAACTGCATTTGAATTTGGTGGCCTTGCACCATTCTTGAAATGGTATGAAACTGCACTTGAATTTGTTGGCCTTGCACCCTGCTTGAAGTGGTACAAAACTGCACTTGAATTTGGTGGGTTTGCACCCTGCTTGAAGTGGTAGGAAACTAAACCTGAATTTGGTGGCCTTGCATCCTGCTTGAATTGGTATGAAACTGCACTTGAATTTTGTAGCCTAGCACCCTGCTCGAAGAGGTAAGAAACTGCACTTGAATTTGGTGGACTTGCACCCTGCTTGAAATGGTAGGAAAATGGATTTGAATTTGGTGGCCTAGCACTCTGCTTGAAATGGAAATTCAAGGAATAGCTGTGAGTCAACTGCCAGCCCACCAGCCGTGAGTGAGCTGCCAGCACATCAAGCTTGAGGGACTGAACTGCCACCCCAAGAATCCATTTGGCCCTCAATGTTCACACTAGCCCTCTGGAGACCAGTAGTCCCTGCAGCCAACAACACCCATACCAGCACTCCCCCCCACTGGCCACCAATATTGGAATTTGTGGAGAGGTGGAATATTGCGTCGGGGGACCAGCCCTCCTGTGTGAACACTTAGTCTAGTAACTCAATAGAAATTTGTAATGTTTAGGTGGTTTCACAGACAATGTCATGCTGACCCACCCATTTGTTGCTTTACGAGCAGAAACATAGTTTTGACAAAGACACTAGAGGCTATAAATACCGGAATCTAGAGTAAAACGCAAATTTTGGAGGCACTCAGTAGATTGAGCATCATCAGTGGAAGCAAAGGGGTTGTCAACATTTTGGGTAATTCCTGCAACAGGAATGAAATTGGAACAAGGGTATTGGTTCATAAGGAACTGCAGATACCTTTGCTCTCCCCCTCTCTCCAGTTCTTCCCAGTTCTCTGACCAGTCTGACTGTCCCCCCGATTACATTTTATCTGAAACAGGGTTTCGGCCCGAAACGTTACCTATTTCCTTCGCTCCATAGATGCTGCTGCACCCGCTGAGTTTCTCCAGCATTTTTGTGCACCTTCGATTTTCCAGCACCTGCAGTTCCTTCTTGAATACATTTTATCTCTGTTTGCTTTGTTGTCACCTTCTCCTAGCTAACAATGATCTATTCTACATTTTTCTTGAGCTTCATCCCCTTTGATGTCTTGTTTTTACACCTTACCATTTCTTATCTCATTTCTCCCTCTCCCCTGACTCTCTGTCTGAGGAAGGGTCTCGACCCGAAACGTCACCCATTCCTTCTATCCAGAGATGCTGCCTGTCCCGCTGAGTTACTCCAGCATTGTGTGTCTATCCACAGGGTATTGGACTGAGGAATAATATAGGATGATGAGCAAATGGAGCCCAGATAGCAACGGGGAAGGGGTTACATTCAGAGATAGAGGCAGGAGGGAGATTGAAAGTGGAGGAAAAGATGTGCCCAATGTTCAGGGAGTCCAGAACCAGGGGCCACATTGTAAGAATAAAGGGGAAGCCATTTAAAACTGAGATGAGAAAAAACTTTTTCATCCAGAGAGTTGTGAATTTGTGGAATTCTCTGCCACAGAAGGCAGGAGAGGCCAATTCACTGGATGAATTTAAAAGCGTTAGATAGAGCTCAAAGGGCAGGGGTCGGCAATCTATGGCCCTTGGGCCAAATGCGGCCCGTAACCCGAAATCATCTGGCCCGCAGGCGGATTTTTTCCCCGTAATCATCTGGCCCGCCGGGGCCCTGACCAATGGCCGGGCACCCCGAGCAGTGGCCGAGCGGTGAGCTATGGCTGTACCGCATCCTGCGCAAAGCCGCAGATGCTGGAAAAATCAAAGGTAGACAAAAAATGCTGGAAAAACTCAGCGGGTGTGACATGCAAAGATTGCATGAGGCTGCCTCACAATCTGAGTTTTTCCAGCATTTTTATTTACCTTCTAAGAACACGTGATTTGATGTCAGCCATCCGGGGCGGGCTCCATGTGTACACGTGATAGATGTGGCCCGCCATCTGCTCACAGACATGCGTCCTGGCCCCTATGCAGAACAAGGTTGCCGACCCCTCCTCTAGGGGCTAGCGGAATCAAAGGATATGGGGAGAAGGCAGGCATGGGTTACTAATTGTGGATGATCACAATGAATGGCGGTGCAGGCTCGAAGGGCCAAATGGCCTCCTCCTGTACCTATTTTCTATGTCTAAGTTTCTAAGCAAATAAAGAGAAGGCAGACGGTACGAGGTGGGGAGAGAGATGAGTGTTGGTGGAAGCAGCTATTCGAGGGTGATAAGTGAGTACACTAAGAATAAGGCAACCAATGTTATATAAGAATGGCCATGTGCCACTGCTGGTAGAGCTGTTGCCTCACAGGACCAGGGACCCGTGTTTGATCCTGACCTAGGTTGGTGTCCGTGTGGAGTTTGTACATACACTCTGCGGCCACATGCACTTCCTCCAGGTGCTCCAGTTTCCTCCCGTAACCCAAAGATGTGCAGTGTTAATGGGCCTCTGAAAATTGCCCCTAGTATGTAGGGTGTGGATGAGAACATGGGATAACATTGAATTGGCATGAATGGTTGATCAATGGTCGGGGTGGAATCGGAGATAAAGGGTAGATGGAATGAGACAGGGGACGAAGGACGTTCTTTTAGGAAGGAGATGAGGAGGAATTTCTTTAGTCAACTGGCGGTGAATCTGTGGAATACTTTGCCTCAGAAGGCTGTGGAGGCAAAGTTAGTGGATATATTTAAGGCAAAGATAAATAGATTCGTGATTAGTACATGTGTCAGTGGTTATGGGGAGAAGGCAGGAGAATGGGATTAGGAGGGAGAGATAGATCAGCCATGACTGAATGGCGGAGTAGACTTGATAGGCCGAATGGCTTAATTCTACTATCACTTATGATCTAAGTGATATGGTGGGTGAAAATGTGTGTGATAGGAGATGGCAGAAATCCCAAAAATGGAAGAAATGTGAAAGAGGGCTCGAACAAACTCGATAGAAGGAAAGTCATGTTTCTCGAAGAAGGATGACATATCAAATGATTTGGAATGGAAGCCTTCATCTTGCGAACATATGTGACTGAGGAAGAGAAACTGGGAGAAAGGGATCAGATATGTAGATGGATTAAAATGGGATACAAGACCACAGGGTTGTTGTAGTGTGACTTTAATTTCCCCAATATTGACCAGGTATTGAAAATTCTAAGGTTTTTTGTACGTATGTTAAAGCCAAAATGGTGACCAGCGAGAAGATCGGTCCACTCACCGAGGCTTGAAAATGCATATCTGCAGATTCAGGAACCATTTCTTCCCAGCTGTTATCTGGCAACTGAACCATTCTTTAACCAAATGGTCCTGACCTAACATCTACCTCATTGGAGACCCTCAGACTATTTTTAATCTGTCTTTATCTTGCACTAAACATTATTCCCATTATCCTGTATCTGCAGACTGTGGACTGCTTGGTTGTAATCATGTATAGCCTTTATACTGACTGGTGAGCAGGCAGCAAAAGTTTTTCACGGTACCTCGGTACACGTGTCAATAAACAAAAGTATCTCACAGTCTTCTTCACAGTCACAATACCTTCAAGTTTTGTGCCATCTGTCAACAAAAAAAATGGTGATTGTAGTCTTTACATCCAAGTCCACAAGGAAGCGAACATTGAAGTTTGTGGGTTAAGGAAGGGACCTGGAGCAGGACGATATGGGGAAAAACAAAATGTCATGGCACACAAGGGTGTTGATAAATCTCCAGGAATGGATGAGGTGGGATTTTTTCATTGATGAGTAAGATTCGCAGCTAATATCAAAGTTGATGGTGTTGAGGAAGGTAGACAAGAGTGCAGGAGAAACTCAGCGGGTGCAGCAGCATCTATGGAGCGAAGGAAATAGGCAACGTTTCGGGCTGGAAATTGGAGGAGCAGCAACTCATATTCCGCTTGGGCTTCCGCTTGAGGAAGGTTGTCTCGGGTTAGAAAAGGATATGTCAAGTGTTATTTAAGGCAATGTGGACGAATAAATTGGATTAGTGTAAAATGGATGCTTGATTGTCAGTGTTGTATTCGTGGGCTGAAGGGTCTGATTTTGTGACACTGTGTTATCTCAATTCATCATCAGTATTCTTAAGGTCATAAGGTCATGTGATAGGAGCAGTAGTAGGCCATTTGGCCCATCAAGTCTACTCCACCATTCAATCGTGGCTGATCTATCTTTCCCTCCTAACCCCATTCTCCCACCTTCTCCCCATAACCTCTGACACCCATACTAATCAAGAATCTATCTATCTCTGCCTTAGAAATGTCCATTGACAGCATCCACAACCTTCTGTGGAAAGGAATTTCACAGATATGCCATCCTCTGACTAAAGAAATTCCTCCTCATCTCCTTCCTATTCTGATCCCAACATGACCTGCAACTGTTGACATTTCCTGACTCTGCTCCTCTATTACCCGAGCTCAGTTCGTATCATATGATACCTTGTATTTTTCCCCTCTTAAACATGCTCTAAATACGGTCAGCAAATCAAACTAACAACAATTAAGAAAAAAAACTTACAACGTTAGACAATATTCCTCTCAATATTGATCTTTCCCACGGAAGCAGGTTGAGGTTTAAGTTACACATGAAACGACGTTGCAAAATCGGAGACAATAGTTGGTCAAATGATCCATTTCTTAATCTATTTCTTAAAATGATACAATTTCTTAAATGAACCATTTCTTAAAATAATACCTAGTAATATTAGAAATGTCACATACGTTACATGCTAAAGACAGACTACATGACCTTCACATGAGGGATTGCAAACCAACTAAGAGACATTATTTCTTTGTAAATAATAAGCAACTAGTGTTGTTTTTGATAATTACTAGAATTCTTAATTATAAGACAATTAAATTGCCTTTCATGTAATTCTCATGACATTAATGTGAGTGATTTGAATAATTTCTGCTCAAAGAAAACATTGAATTTTTAACGATATCATTTCAATACATCCATTGCATAAAATATTTTTAAAAATCCATTCAAGCCTCAGCCAACAATGCCACCTGTTTAATGTAATTATTGTTTTGAATGATCTATGCACGAAGAATGGATCCTCCTGTCTGTAGAATTATAAGTAAAAATGATTCAATCTTTTCGACCAATTTTCCTTCAAATTCTTGATGTGGAAAATACATATTTTGAAGTATCATGTCAAGTAGTGCATAAAATATCAATATTATATCAAAGAGAATCACTATATCTACTCTAAAAAAATTACAGAAATTATTGAATGGTCCATTAACATGTCTTGAAAAATCATTTCCTATTCACTTGACTTGTTGACCCCAGGTTACTTGAGGTAATTTTAATTATGAATTATGTTTACACTTTAATAATCTGCAAGACTGCATGACAGAGAAAACATATATTTCTATAGTTATATAAATACTAGACTAATTGGGACCCGTTGGATACCAGCTTCACACGGGGAGGGCTGGTCCCCCACCTCTCCACCAATTCCAATATTGCTGGCCAGCTTTCTGGAGCGCTAGCATGGGTGTTGTGGGCTGGGGGGATTGTTCCAGAAGGCTAGTATGGACAATGTGGGCCGAATTGATTCTTGGGCTGGAATAGCCACAGTTGCAACAGCCGCAGTTGCAACAGCTGCACGTTTTATCAGCCACAGTTGCAAAAGCCACAGTTTAAAAGCACATAAAGGGCACTCATAGGTCAGTAGACACTAAGTGTTCTGTATATTATCAGCTCAGACTGAGAGTCGTGACCTCTCACTCGCCATCTTGCAGGGATAGAGCCACGTCCAGACTTTTTTTTTTTTTTTTTTTTTTTTAATTTTATTTTTATTAGAAGTACGGTAAATTACAATAACACACAACACATATATCTTAATACATTTTTTGTACCGCTTCATTTTTTTTTTTTTTAAAGCTTTAAGAAAAAGATAGAAGTAAGGAAAGTAAGGAAGGTGCGCAAGAGTTGTGAAGTGCAGGAGAGTGTTGGGAAAAGAAAGCCCCTTAGAAAAGAAGTTAGAGAAGGAAGTAAAGTAAGAAAGTAGACCCTAGAAAAGAAAGAAAAAGAAAGTAAGGACAATCGCTCTATTATAACATTAAACTCCGCAGAAAGACTACCAACCAAGTCTGTTAAGCCACGTCCAGACTTACAGGTTTTATAGCTCCTTCCCGCACCCTCGGAAGGGGCATGGCATTCATGGCAGTGATTGACAGGAGAGAGAATCTCAACATTTTTTAAACACTAATAACTCTTTTATTTTTCATCAATGGGAAAAATCCACGGCACCTGATGAGCGGAGGGGGACTGAGTGAGATGGCCAAAAATCACAGCCGTAAGTGGTAGCGTTTTTTCTAAAATCAAACAACAACACAAACAGGAAGTGGTCAACATTAAACTTTTAATTATGTACTAGACCATGTGCAGACCCGTTGGGTCTGTTCCTCCAAAGTGCGGTTGAGGGGGAGGGGGGGCGGCATGCGGCGTCACACACATTAACCACCCACACACACACGCTAACTACCCCCCTTGTTGATAGATTAATATTATTAATTTGTTCCTTTTACCCCATAACTGCTCTATCTACTGACGCATAGCCCCCAACTCAGGGAAGGGGAACAGGGAGGGGGGGAGAGAGAGGGA